>NW_027115553.1:39611-165523 GCF_000696795.3 Halyomorpha halys
ATTTTTATATTTTTTATTTATTTAATTTTTTTTTTACTTTTATCATGCCATAGGCGTTGATGACCAGAGGGTTTTACGCCTTTAAGCAACAATCAACAACAACAACATATCCAATTATCGTGAAATATATGTTTTTCAAATCCGACTTCTGTAGCATAAATTATTCTTTTTGTGATACTTAAAAATAAATTAAGTTTTATACAATTCGTTATCTAATTCTTATTATCCCATATCTATTGTATTCTTCTTTGTATCACATATCTATTTTATCCCACATTATATCAATTAGTCATTATTATTTCCGTTTTATTTTGCTATTCTTTGTTAATTGTTTTCCTGTCCTTTTAAAAGCAATTTAGTATTCATTATTTTTCAAAAACAATTGATATGTTTTTTTAGTTTTTTTTTGTTTAATTTTTTTTTTTTTTTACATATTATTAACTGTTAGTAGTATCTACAACACCCAACTAAATAGTATTCATTACCAACTGCCTCTTGGAACTGATTCGAGCTTACAAACATCTAAATCAAGGGTGTGTATATGTATAATACAGTAAGTAATATTCACACTGGTCAATATTATATTGGGTTGATACAAAATTAATTAAAGAGTTTTTATAGCTATTGAAAAAATGTCATAACTTTACAAGTAATTTATTCAAGAATAAATATCAATTTATTCAAAATAATTCCAATCAGAATTAATACACTTTTGCCAATGCGATCTCATTAAAAATTACTCTGGTTTTGAAAGTTTTTCTCGCAAGAAGTTGTCCTGAGCTTGAAAAAGTGGAAGTGAGTTGGGAAGAAATCAGGAGCAGAAATCATATAGCCTGATTGTTGAAGGATTTCGTCGCCCGACACGTGGTATTGTTTTTTTGGCACTAGTTTATCCGTGTGGCACCCACTTTTTTTTTTTTAGTTTTACCAGATGGTGAATTGGTTCATAGCAAGTTCTTCCTCTGTTTCTCAATTGGAATAATATTAGAAGGGATTTGTGCAGCACTGTGCTCTAGTTTGTATTCGTAAAAATAAATTTGACAAAAATCGCTCTTTGACATTTTACTTTCAATGGTTTTCAACTGACATAACAAAACGATTTTTTGTTTAAATCAACTTTTTATTTTTATACTAGATCGGCCTGATGGGCCTTACATGGTTGATATAACTTATTATATATATTTTTTAACAGTTGATTATGAGCGGGTATAAAAAAATAATAATAAAATAAATAGATAAGAATAATTCTTCTTAATAAAAGAGGAAAGTAAAATTAATAACAATTTTGTTTAAACCTTTGGTAAAAAAAAAAACGTATAAGATAAGGTTTAAGGATTTGTTATACAATTGGTTGTTGAAGCTAAAGCGTTAACATTTTTAGTTTTCGTATCAACGCCAAAACAATAATTTATTATATTATATAATTCTTAATCCTTACCAGGACGTGTTGCATAGACGAGAAATAATATGTAGATGAGGATGTGGAGGAAGGATGCGAGGATGTTAGCCATGGTCCAGCGTCCAGTGTAGACGTCATCAAGCTCCGCATCCTATATATATTGGTGCCGGTGGTGGTTAGGTCTGCCAATTATACAGCTATTTTTAAACATGCTACTTCGTTCCAGCATTGGCATCACTGTAGTTATCTAACCTCAGCCAGAATAATTATTTTGTTTATAGTCGAGTATAAGTAGGAAAAAATATATACAATTTTTCTAAGTAAAACAAAAATATTATATATTATTTAAAAAGAACAGGAAGTTTAGATAAGGGAAAAACATATTTTAGAATATAATTGAAATATTCCAAAGCCTCAAAAACTGTAAATAACTAACCTTGGAAGAGATGGAGCAAGCTTAGACGTCCCTGAGCGCTGTACCGTTGCTACATATATATGCTTAATATACAGGTCTTTTTTTGAATGTTGATGTGAGATGTGCATTCTTTAGTTTGTGAATAATATAGTGTATAATGAATAAGATAGCGTAAAAAAAAAAAAATCGGAAATCAACATTTTACTGAATCGCATTTAAATTATTGACTACAGCAGACATCCCAACCAATCCTAACACTATCCTCACCACGTATGCCGATGACACATGTGTGCTCGCTGCTATTAATAACCCTTTAATTGCATCCAAAACTCTTCAATCCCATATCACCGCCCTCGAAGAATGGTGATGTAATTGGAGGATTAAAATAAATTCCAACAAATCCCATAAAATTACCTTTACCCTCCGTCGTAAACCTACTGACTGCCCTACAGTATACTTCAATAATGTTGCCCTTACCCCTGTTGAACAGATCCGCTACCTTGGTCTACATCTGGATAAACGATTAACCTGGAATCCTCACACACGACTGAAAAGACTGGAAACTGCACGTCGATTTCGACTATTACAGCACTTACTAGACCAACGGTCCAAACTTCCAATTCATTACAAAAGACTGATCTAGATGACTGTAATAAGGCCTATCTGGACATACGGCGTTGAGCTCTGGGACTCCACTAAACCTTCGAATTCCTCTCGTATCCAATCCTTCGTAAAATCCTAAATGCTTCCTACTTTGTCACAAATAAAATCATCCACAAAAACAAAAATGTTCCATTGGTAACCGATCTAGCCCGAACCAGAAATAAATCCTTCCATTACAAACTCCCTAACCACTCAAACCCATTAGTTTCTAATCTTGCTTCCTCTTTTATTCCTGACAATCCTTCGAGGCGTCTGAAAAGACCTAGCCTCGAGACCTTATTTTGTAAAAATGTTTTTAGAGTGCTACCATTGCGTAGTTTCTCTACATGCTTGTACCATACCATTATGATTTCCTCATCTTTACTTGATGTATTTATGTACAGTTGTAAATATCAATAAATAAATTTAAAAAAAAAATTATTGACTAATATTTGCTAACGATAGTTGTGCAATACCAAAGATTTTGAAAATCATTATATTTAAAAGCCCAATGGGTACCTTATAATGTAACCACTAAGTTTAGTAATAATAATAATAATAATTTATTTATTTTTTTATGGGGCAACACCCGAATAAATAGAGTTAGCCTGTGAAATACATGAAATAGATCATCTATTGTAGTAATTTTACAAAAATGATGAGTTAAAGATCGTTTATATTAACTAATAAAAACATTATACCCGAGCTGGGCTACCACATTCGTTAGAATAAAACAGTAAAAAAAAAGTCACTTCATATTTAATAATATTAAAAAACAAAAAATATACCTCATAATGGGACGATAGGTGTTCAGCTTTAAACAAAAAGTGTTGGGTTACATATATAAAAAAATGTTTAAGGTACAATCCTAAGGGTACAGACAGAAATTCATTCAACTGATTTCGGCTAATATCGCTTAGCTTCGGCATGTATCGGATTCGGTTCTCATGAAACGCGGGGCAATTTGTCAAAAAATGAAAACATTCCTCCAGGGGCATTCCGTCAGAAGCTGGACAAAGTTTCTGTGGATCTAAAGTATAATTGTGTGGACCGACATTTAGAGTAATTGCATATTTACCGGAAAGTCGTAGTTGGGCAATTATTCTTAAGTGAGCTTTAGGGCAAACGATTTTTAGGTAGCTTTGAGGAGCATCCTTTTTTAATGAAGACCTTACCGAACCACGGGTTAAAGGTTGATTCTCGTAATAAAAAAAAGTCTTTATCCTCAACAAATTCCCTGTATCTATCCAAGATTTCCCCCATTCTAATTTTGATACTTACCGGATCATTAAGTATCATCGGGTCGAACATTCCGAAGCTCTTATATATTTTTCTTATCTGCGTTACCCAATTATATTCCAGACTCAAACGATTGTTACTGTCTAGCTTAACCACTAATTAAAAATAAATGTATATTTTACTTCTGTTTATTTTACCCAGTGTGTCTCCGATGAAAATATTACGATTAATTCAATCATCTAAATACTACTATTAATAACTAAAATAATTTCCAATGTATTATCATTTCATATACAAGTTCAGGTTACAACGGACTTTCCAATATAATTTTTCTCTGGTCCATATATTATTTTATATAGTGGCCTCTATATTAAATAAAAATTATATTTTATTTACACCTTATTTCTTTTCATTCCAATTTCAACCTCTGTAACTTTTTTATAATAATACGTCATGACTTGACAAACACACGCTTACGAGCAAAGGTACAAACACACACACTCAGAATTATTTATGTCTCATTTATGTTACCAAAGATATGTGAGACAAGAATAAGGAAGTAAAATGAACCTCTGCTCACAAAGACGATTGGCCCCGAGACCAAGGACAGCATCTCAGCATTTAATTTCAACAACCCTCTCCCATTTCAGGTTACTACTCTTTCCTTATCTTAATTTTGATTCATTAATTTCAGTTTTTATTTATTTTATTTTTCTTGAATCTGTCTGCTCAGACCCTTCGTAAGGCTATAAGTAATAACCTACCTGCCTTCCTTCTTCTTAAAAGAAAAAGACGAATGGTCAGAAACCTAGATATAATTTTTTACATTTTTTTTTTACTGGAAAGCTGCTGAACCGATTTGAACCAAACTTGATATTGTTTTTATCAGAACCATAAAAAGGTATTTTGCAATATTAAACTGTCATCTGCATTGTTGAAATAATACGGCATACGTACTAAATTTTTTTTTTTTTTTTTAATTTCAAAAGTAACAATCTTCCAACGCCTACCCCAGCTGGTCAGATTATAATTAAAAACCATTTCCAATAGACGTTAATAAAAAGTTTACTGGTTCTTTGGGGTGCATCCGATATACCAGATTTTTTCATAATTGCCTCTGCATATTTTGAAATTTAAGGTCAATATTACCTAACGTTTTACGAGTAGCTTGATTATGCAAATTTCACAAATTTTGGTACATTAGAAGACGTGTATGAAGGTATATTTTATCTTAAATTTTGAAAGGAAACGTAATGTTATCGGAATACGATGTCCGAGGTGTAGTGCAGTCCATTTTTGTTTACCCCGGAAACCTATTTACAATAAAAATATTTCAATTTTTTTCTTTTTTATTGTTTCTTATATCCAGAAGTAGAATGTTTACCCGTTGAACATTTTTTATTTTGTTTCTGTACACTCCCGTAAAAACTACGTTTTTTTTTTTTTTAGAAGACAGTATTTTTTCTAAGACAGCTAAAGTACATTTTCTGTTTAAAAAAAAGTTAAAATTTTTACCTAGTCTATACAAAAAATAACTGTGAATGTCATTCAAAATATATTTAAAACTACATAGCATGCGAGAAAAAATAAATATATTTTTCAAAGTAGAGCAAATTTTCTAATATTTGATCTCTAATTGAACTCAGTACGTTCAATATCTTGTGAAATAAATGTTTTCAAAAACAATATTTTTTTTCAAATAATGAGGAGTAAAAATGTGCAAATATATTTTGGCAAATATCATGAAAACTGTTAATTTCCAAAGTTCCATAAGTTATACAAACCTATATGTCTCTGACAGGGTTCTGATACAAGGAGAAGTATCTGAAACCTTTGAAGTCAGAACAGCATTAATAAACTGTCTCAAGTTTGTAATGTATAATTTTTATATTTGTTGGTGAGTGCAATAGATGAAATAAGCCTATGTTTCATCTAATCGTAACATTGAATACGCCAATCCTCAGTCTGTCGAAATCTATTTCTTAATGTAGATAGGAATCTGTTTTGGTAACTTGTTGAGATCTTGAAGTGATCAGAATTGAACTAGATTGTTTTAACCTCTGTTCACAGTGCATTATTCAGTAGACCACTCTTCCTCAATAATAGCAGGAAAAGTTTATTTTAAATCATTACTCATGCCTATATATTTCTCTCATAACTATAATATTCCATGTTTTTATATGCCTCGCAGTTTAACAACTTGCCTTAAAATTAATTATAATAAAAAACGAATAATTTGCCTCAGGAATGAACTGACGCTACCGGTTATAGCCACACAAAAAGCCGAACCCATAGAGATAGTAAAAAAGCTGTCCGGCTTAAGTCACGCACAAAAACTCTACCTCGTTGGTAGAAAGAATAATTTATCGTTCGGCTGGACGTGAATGCTGCTTAAAGATATGTCAGTCGTTGAGATATTTTGCTTTTTATTGTATTTGCATCATGCATTACCGAACTTCATCTAACATTAAATATATACTCTTAAAATCTTGTCATACTTCTAATAGAACTGTTCAATAAGCAAGTGAAAAAATGTATAATAACGTTTCGTTCTTGATTTCTTTTAATAATAAAATAATTATACTGCCTATGTTTTTCTTTGTTTAATATGTTTTTTGGTAATTATTATAAAAAGGTCATTTAACCTGTTATTATATTTCTGTTTATAGGACATGAACGGAAAACAATACTTACTATATAAAAATATTTATACATTTTGGATTCTTAATGATCTTAGCTTATTTCATTATCGCATCTCTGATGAGGAAGACCGCGATAGTCGCTGTCGTTTAGAACTTATTTATTAGAAATATTAATACTAAGAACTCTTGTGATACCCATTTCAATTAATCTCGAGTTCACCGTTTAATCCTCTGAGGAGAAAGATTTAATAAAAAAAAAATTAAATATATGAGCAACACAAAACTTACGCTGACTACCCTACTTAGAGTTGAAAGCAATCTTTTATATGAGTTCTTTAGAAAATTTAATGCTTTTTCAATTTATAGCTCATAGTTTTTTTACATGCATAAATTATCAGTTTTCTGAAAAATAATGCTGCATTTCGATAATTGTCATAATAATTAAATGTTGACTTTTCTATAAAAAAATCTTTTATTTACACTTTCTCTATAGTTTTAGTAGAACAGTTTAGCCATGGTTTTTAAAATTTTTCCAAAAACATTTGAAGTCCATTTTGATTATGTCTATATCTATTATCTTGTGTATTTGAAACAATTTAAGAATACTGGAAAAGTTTAATCAATTTGTACTGTTTTAATAATTTCCTACTAAATCATACATGTTTAAATTAATTATTTTGGAGCTATAAAATTACATGCTTTCTTTTTAATTATTTTAAATTACTATATCATATTATTATATAAAATTTCAGCCCATTTTGGGTAGAATCCCTAACTATGACAACAACTAAACCATTTTTTATCAAGTTTTAACTGCATCATCATCTTCATTAATTAATTTAAAAACTTCCCTTTGATTATTATAAAACACTTCTCCCCACTTAAAAATCGAATAATAATACATTAGATTGATTTTTCGTGATTAATTAATACATTTATAAAAACTTATTGCAATGTAAAAGCACGACCTGGACCTATTCTGGAAAAAGATTTAATCATACGTAATGTGTTAATTGAAATTTGTTTCAATTTTTCTATCTTTATTAGTGATATTTTATTTGTTATTAGTAAAACTCATTTACTCAGTAATGCAGGTAATAAAAAGTTTATGGTTGTTGCGTATAAATTGTCTCTATTATTTAGAATACTTATTCGTTTTAATTACATTCGTAGTATTATAACATAATTTTAACTTTTACGTAAATTACTATTTCAGTTTTAATTATTACTAATTTCACGTTTTATTCTGTTACAGGTGAGTACTATTCTAATCATGGTGGAACAAGTGGATTTATTTCCCCAATGGTAATAATTAAAATGAATGATCATAGCAAGTTAAAATGACCTGCTTCGTTTATTACTTATTTTATAGGAATCTTTTATAACATAATATGAAAACAGAGACAAAACTTATTTTACAGATATTGTATATAACATTTTATGGAAACAGAAACAAAAAATTTAATGTTTAGGATGTGTGTGTGTTCCACTTCCTTGTTTATCGGAAAATAGTTTTACCTTGCAATTGTCATTTTTTGAAAATCCGGATTGCTTTTTTTTCTATCAATTTTGATATATTTTGCCAATTTTTTTTTTGGTGGATTTTCTATTTTTCTTTATTTAAAAAGATATTTTTCACAGTAGATAAAGAGAGTGACATTCGCTTAAGAGAGAAAGTGGGTGCTCCAGTGAGACAGAAAAGAACCCTCCGAGGAAATGGAAAAGAGATTTTTTCTTTCGAATTCGAGGAAAGATGTCCTTTTCAGATCCTTAATCAAGTCCTGCCCTTGAAGAGAACTTTAAATATCACCCCTTCTTCAAGGAGGGTATGCCTCTTCTTTAATATTGGGTCCTTTTTTCTCCAAGAGAATCAAGATTTTGCGTCTGATCGATGGCCCTTTCAGCTCTAGATTAAGATTTTCAATACTATTGAATTTTTTTTTTGAAAAATAGTTCAATTTATATCTGAAGGTACTATATTCGTCTTTCGTTGTTTGTAATTCAATGCGAATCTAAAGACTATTTTCTGAAACATCCAATATTTGTCTGGATCCGAACGAACGCTTTTGCAAATTTCGACCAAGTGACATATCAATTTACCCAATAGATAGTGGAGCGATACAAACATACATACATATGTGTGTGTGTGTGTGTGTGTGTGTGTGTGTGTGTGTGTGTGTGTGTGTGTATATATATATATATATATATAACACAAATGTTATCAACACTTATTAAAAACTAACTGCTATACAATAAAATCATATAATTCATACTAAATTATAAATTTATTGACGATTTCTTCCACTTGGTATCAAATTTTGTTCCTACTCTATACGATGCACTACATAATTTTTTTGTTGCTAATTCATTCGTTCATTCAAGCATTCTTAATGAGATACCTTCGAAGCGAGTGACTTGGCTCCTTAAGGGATGGTATTGCTCCAAAAACATGTGACCTAGCAGTTGTGATGATAGGCTCAAAAGGGCTGGGAGGAAAAGAAAAGAAGTATAACTTCTAATCGGTGGTTTGCACAGTCGAAAAATTATCGTAGGTTTCCTGACATTTTCTTTCTCCTCCTGTTGTTCTCTGTTAAACAAAATATGTCCATTTGTATAGCTAGATTGCTCCTTCTTAAAGCATAAAGATTATATTAGTCTATCCTATCCTATCCATGGCGCTACAGCCCAGTTTGGACCTTGGCCTCCTCAATGAGCCTTTGCCATGTAGCTCGGTCTTGTGCGGCACCTCTCCAGTTGCGGATGCTTAGAAGTCTGGAATCATAAGTAGAAATTCCATACTCACAAACAAGTAAAGTTAGATTACTGTGGGCAGTTAAGTTCTCACCATTATCCTTGATAACAGCAATCAGTACTAGTGACAGTTTTCGAATGAATTTTACACT
The DNA here is from genome assembly GCF_000696795.3 of Halyomorpha halys. Lineage (NCBI taxonomy): Eukaryota > Metazoa > Arthropoda > Insecta > Hemiptera > Pentatomidae > Halyomorpha > Halyomorpha halys. The sequence continues at coordinate 48,852 of NW_027115553.1, forward strand.
TGCCCCGTCTATCCTAGTTAATTGCAGGAAAACAATAAAACTAATATACTATAATTAAAATGTGATATATTAATTATTAAAGTCCATTTATTAGAAAAGACAAATAGATAAGTTATAAATTCTTTTATTGACAGCAACACATTTTGTTGTTTTGTGTGGAGTAAAAGCCTCCTGTTACTCTTCTAGACCTACAAGCTTTGATTGGGCATTGAGGAACAGTAGCGTCTGTCTGACATGTTTCCACCTTCAGCCTAGGTTCGATTCCTGGAAAAGATTTTAATTTTATATTTATTTACTTCATTAAACCTTTAAATTATGGTATAGATTAGTTGCAGTGGATTGTAAAATCTTAACATAACACAGAGATCGTCGAGTGATCTATAACGTATGAAAACTAACAACAAACTCCCGTGAACCTTATATACATATTCAGCCAGTTTCGTGCAGCAGGATTTTAATTCATATAATCACTTGGACCAGAAATATCCACAAAGAAGAAAATGGAATGAAATCCAGTAGGAAAAAAGAAAATTAGGCAAAAAAAGTAAAATGCAAACGGTAATTCAGCTCAATCAAAAGATCTAACGCGAATGGAAACAAACTAGAAACACTGATTGGTTTAGAAAGTCATCGTTAAGAAGAAGGGAGTCTAAAAAATAAGTCAGATAATACAGATACATCGCTTGAACGACATGAATACGCCATAATATGCAAATTCCAGTTAGGTGGAAAATTTAAAATGCTTTGGTTGGAAGATTTCAACTTCGGCTTCATTGGTGATAATGCTTTGTTTTGTGGACGCTTTTCACATGACCATCTGAGGATGTTCTGCTCCTGGATCAAAGATTCCAACAACTTGTTTCTCAATGCCCCAGGGGAACAGACTGACAATATAATTTTTCGGTTAAATCACCATAAAAAACCATTTGCTTCTGGCGATAAGGCCAAGCTTCAAATCAAAATCGTTCGTTCCTCATACAATATTCCTCATATGATTTATTCGAACTTTTTATGTATTTCCTCAATATTATGCCTTCTATCTTCATTCTTCTTGTATTTTCCTCAACATGTAATTCCTCTATGTGCCTTGAAAATGATGTCCTGAAAATAGCAGTCCAGTCTAATTATAGTGGAACCTTTTTTTTTTTTTAATTCCTTAAGTATAAATTTTAGGACGGGATGAGATGAGACTGGCCTACATTCCAGAGGAGATGTTTCTACAAGCAGGCCGAACGCCTTGAGAAATAGCTCAGGTTATGTAATCTTCTCGAAACTGGTTTGTACACATTGATAATGTACATACTTATCGAAACATTCATGATCTAAGATGAAGATGCTCTCTCAGTTGTTTTTTCCTGTTCCACATGAGAAACCACACAAGCAAATATTGGTATCTGAATCTAATGGATTATTTTTTGAAACTTATTTATTAGTAGCGCCGATCTATAAACTCATATACTCAGAACAATTCGAAAAAAATACGAAGCTTATTAATGAAATAAGTTACTAATTAGATGTTTGAAGAGCTACCTGTCCCAATCTAGGGTGGGTGAAAACCCATTTAACTAGGACTAAAGTCTGGGAACTTGAATCCAACAATGGTTGGCTCCTAATTACTTAGAAGATTGTATACAGGTACGGCTGGTATATAGGCAAAACGTTTAATCGACTAATCTATTTAAAATATATTATAAAATATAAAATAAAATATATTAAATAGTCTTAAATTAATCTTTCTGAATAATGTTGTTGTTATTTAAATTATTTTATTTTTTTTTAATAATTTATTTATTGATATTTACAACTGTATACATATATACACATCAAGTAAATTTCCTGTAAGTGATATTATGACATTATAAAAACATGTGGAGAATCTACCCATTGATAGAACTCCAAAAACATTTCATAAGAAGAAGATTTCGAGGCCATCTTCTTTTCAGACGCCTAGGAGGATTATTAGGTAGTGAAGGAGAAGCCAGGCTAGAAACGAGTTGGTTTGGGTGGTTGGGAAGTTTATTATGGAAGGATTGGTATCTGGTTCTGGCCAAATCGGCAGCATAGGAGACATTGAGGTCCTGATGGATGATTTGATTTGTGACAAAGTAAGGAGCATTAAAAATTTACGAAGGATTTTGGACTGTAAGTATTGGATTCGAGAGGAATTAGATGGTTTAGTGGAGCCCCATAGCTCAACTCACACATACGTCCAAATAGGCCTTATTATAGTCATGTAGATCAGCCTTTTGTAATGGATTGGAAGTTTGGACCGTTTGTCTAGTAGATGTTATAATAGTCGGAATCGACGAGCAGTTTCCTGTCTTTTCAGTCTTGTATGTATGATAAATCAATTTTAGTATATATCATAAAAACTACTATTCCTACGAAGGTAAAGGTCATAAACGTCTTTATAGTCCAGTATACTAGCTTTAATTTGAGTGCTAATAGACATCTGTACGTCAAATGGTTTTTGAGATATAGATTTTTCAAAATAAATTCACGAACTATTGATCTTTTAGTACGTACCAAACAACATTTTTATGAAAGGTTGCATTTTAAAAAGCTCTCGAGAACTATTAAACGTAAATAACTCTTTTAGGGCTCATATTTTAGCAAATTTGCTCTTCTTTAAATGACGTTCTCTCAGGTTTTCTTGTGTTTTTACTACTTTTTAAGATATAGAGTTCCGAATGAAAAATTAGTGTTTTTTAAGGTTTTGAAACAGCCACCGTTTTTTATTCCCCCTACCTATACTTGGCAGATTCGTCAATTTTGACTATTAATTATACGTAGTTTTCATTTAATCAAAAATTGGGGTGAGATAACTTCCTTTTTTTCTTCCCGGCTCTTGTACTATGTTAGGTGTCTGAGTCATCCCCCCTATCATGTTATATTTTTTGAAATATTATTATATTTTCAATTTCAAATATGAATACATACTCTATTTGGAACTCGTTTATTGCAGAAAAGTAAAAAAAAAAATCATTAAAAAACATTTAAACCACTTTAGCCCACTATCCTGTAAATTTAAAGTTCTAAATTATGTTTTTAACTTTTGATGAACCTATTAGGTATATACAATATAAAAATAATAAATGATATCATACATGTATACTCACCCGAAACTTGTGCTCCCCCTGGCAATCCAGTGGCCAGTACTACGCCAAGAGCCAGTAGAAGTAGTAGATTCTTCATGGTAGTTGTCTGTCTCCAAGTGCTTAGAAAACTGTCCTACTGGGAGTCTATGTTATTTCCCTCTGGTTTCTACAGAAGCCTCTAGGTCATTTCCATCTAGTTACGTCACATCATAGATAGGCTGTCGGTTACTTCTTGTGTTAAAGTTCTTATCCAGATCTCCATATTCATTGTTTAAAAAAGTATATTATAGAATATAAAATTGCAAAAAATTTGTTACATACAAATGGACCTCATTGATTAATTCATTTTACAGGATGCTTCATGTAATTTATGTTTCTTGAGTGTGTTCCTTATTTGTATTAACGATTTATGATTTTTACTTCAATCTTATCACTGAAATTATTCTAATCCATTTAGTTAATTTTATATTTTAAAATGTACACCTTTAAGAGTATACGTATAAAACTTTATAATTAAAATGATAAAAACGATATTTTTAGTACTTCTATTATTTTCATCTTTTCATTTTTATTTTATTCATTGTATCATTACAAAACTTTTTTAAAAGAAAGAATTTACCGAGGTTTTTTTTTAAAAAATATATAAATTATTGAGGATAATAAGAACCAGATGCATTTCTATTCGCAGGATAAAAATCTATCATCATATGTTATACTTTTTGTCTTATTAAATAAAAGAGAATAACTCAATCTCTTCCACAGTATTCCATATGCATCAGTTTCTTTGGAATATCAATGGTTACGTTCGTTTAATCAAATGAATAAATAGTTGTATGGAAAAAATCCCATCTGTTGGGATGATTGTTCATAATTGAAGGAAACAAAAGGACTCTAAGCTCTTTTCTCCTGCATCCCTCTACAAGTAAAGGATCCTTAAGTTCCGAAACGTAAAGATGAAATAAATTATATAGAAAACATTTTGTATGCCTATTTTTCTTTAAATATCTGCAATAAAATTAATCAATGCAAACATAATATTAATCTAAAACATATTAAAAATTACTCATTTCGTTCATGATAAGAAAGATTGAAAGATAAATAATTACTTATCACAAATTACATAAATAAACACTAGATTTCCAAAAGAGTAATATATTGTAATACATAAATAATAAAACAATTATATTTAGACCTCCTTTTGTGATATTATTATTAAGCAATAAAATATAAAATAGTGGACATTTATTATTCTGTTTAATAATCTCTTCTGTGCATTTTTAATTCAGTACATTATATTTTTTAATAAGTGAATGAGAAAATCCTATTTTAAAAAAAAAAAATTATTTTTTTTCATAGTAAGGCATGACTAAGAGAACAAATATTTTGAACTAAGTTGTTGTATCAATCATACACATTTGAATACAATCTTAATCAGCAATAAAAAAAAACACTTTTCATTCATAATTTTAGATTATGTGAATGGATTATCTACTGTAAATCGTGAAAATTTACCAAAAATTTTACTTATATTTTTAATTTTCAAGGAAACATCATTTCAGGTTAGATGATTATCAACAATTGTCATGTAATTGAACAGGTCTGTCTGACATGACAAATGCATCATTTGTGAAAATAGCACATGTATCGATACTTAAATAATAGATTCAATTTATAAATAAATAATAGTAATTTATTTTGGGGGTCCTGATATATCTCAGATTACAATTTTTATAAAAAATATGTGAATGAAATATCAACCCATTCTCTCAAAATGATATAAAGAGGAATCCTTATGAAAAATATAAACATGATAATCATGTAATGTGAATGCTTACGACCCACCAAGGAGGTTCAGTACTTTGTAAGGAAGTACTTTTTTCAAAACAACGGTCATACAAGGTGATTTTGTCAAGATCCAGATTTTTCCTCAATAAGGATACCCACTTTATGAGGCTGGATGGACCATATGAGATTTCCCTAACCCACAGGGTTGACTGAAAATGGTGTAACAGAAAATACTATCTGTCCAGCCGGATTCGAAACCGGGTCCTTGGAATCAGAACAACAGTGCCACTCCATTCTCTGGTAAACATGATTAAATATGTACATATATAATATATAGATATATTTAACGAAAGGAAAATCAACTATTTAGTCATGAATTTTTTGCGAGTTCTTCTAAAGAAAGTCTTGCTTCTAAAAAATTTCAACAAGATTTCATTTATTCATCACATAATCTGCAATAAAAGTCTCGAAAGACAATTTCATATAAAAAAAATTAATTCACAAACAACAACCTCAGCAAATATTTACGAATATAAACTAATATAATTATTTTACTACCAATTCAACTTTTTCAGAATGTTGCCTTGGACTCCCGACTTTGTATATTTCATTCAGTAGCAATGAATCCGTCCAAAACTGTCCAACTAATTAAAAAATATACTTATAATAAATAAAATCGAGTCCAGACTGAATTAATAGAAAACATATCTCATAAATGTAAGGTTTTAAAAAAAAAAAATATATATATATATGTTTTGATTACTTTGTTGAAAAAATCTGACTATAAAATGAATCCAAAATTATTTTTTTATTTTTTTTTTATTTTACACTCTTCTACAATTAACATTGCATCAACGATATTTGACCCCGATAAACCCAACTACCCCCCCCCAACCCATACTTCCCATCTCTACTAGTAGTTAATTTTTTTTAACCGCTAAACAAATATCATTTATTAATGGTCTAGGTTTTATAAAAATAAAAATTCAAAATCAATTTTCTAAAAAAAATTATATTTAATATTTATAAAAAAGAAATGTTACAATAAATAAATTTTAAATTCTATTAAAAAATTTTGTCGGTGGGTCGATTGAACTCTTAGCATACACTTCATTTCCTGCACTTGCAGATTGTGTTCACACACTTGCCACCTTTGAAGCCCTTGGTGAGGCAGTGGATCGCGCAAGCGGAATGGTTTATTGTCAGCCACTTGGATGTGAAGCTGAGTGCGTCGCAAGTGGCTCTCTTCAACCTGGCCCCGTGCTCTTCTGCATCTGTGAAAAATATATATACCATAAAAATATATATTATATACATGTCATAGATTTATTACATAATCTCAACAGTAATAAGGATTGAAATAAAAACGGAGGATCAGAAAAAAAAGCTGAGTGTCATACCTTCCAAAGGTAGCTCTTGTAAATCAGCTTCTGAAAGTGACCTGGATTTCCTCATGAGTTCATCTGAAATAGCAATTATTTTTTAAAAGATTCTGAATCCAAAAAGCACAATTTTTGAAATATTTAAACAATATAGTAAAAACTTACCTTGGAATAACTGGACATCTTCGAATTCCGTGTCCGGAAGCGATCTTCTATGCTTGAGAAAGTCATCTACAAATCAGAAATATCTTATTAGAATTCAACTTCAATTATTATCATTGCTATAAAATGGAGGAATTGAAAGAAAAGTACTCTTCAGTATAGTATCCACTGACAGCTATCAATACTTAATTGTATTTAATCAACGAGCAATTTCCTATCTTGTCAGTCTTGTATGAGGATCCCAAGTTAGTCCTTGGTCGGGATGAATTCCTGAGTAGTGGATCTGTTCGACAGGAATAAGTGAAGAATTATTGAAAGATACTGTGAGGCAGGTGATGGGTTTACGACGAAGTGTAAACTTAATTTAATGGGATTTATTTTAATCGTCCAGTCTTGATACTATTTTTCAAGGGTGGCGAAGTGGGATTAGAGTGGTTGGGATACAATGGTAGGGTCATTATTCACTTATAACACTCACGAGTCATCGAAATACTTGGTGAGGACAGTGTTAGGATGGGTTAGGATGTGTTAGGATGCCAGCTGTATACATTGTATAAAGGATAGAACCAAGGATACTACCCTGAGGTACACCAGCAGACTGAGGATAGAGGGATGAATAAGCGCTGTTGTTACATGGAATTACTTTAAATAATATGTCAATGAGATAGGAACGAATGGTGAGAAAGTATGTAGGGGATATAGTACAAGAGCCGGAAAGAAAAAAAGGCAGTTATTTCACCCCAATTTTTTATTACTTTAATGAAAACTATGTATGATTACTAATTAAAAGTATTAGGTATTGATAACGTAATTAATTAAAATATACACTCGTTTTTTTTTCAAAATTTGTATTATAGGTTCAACAAATTTGAATTCGAACTGGTGGTGAAATATAAAAGTAAAATTAATTATTTGTCGATTTCCGCAACTATTGTTTGATTATCAATATCAATTGAATAAAACAAAAACAAAAAAATAAAAGAAAATACATCTAAGGTACTTTAACTATTATTAATTTTTTCATTGACTATTTAAAAAAACAATACATTTTTTGAAATTTTCGTCTCTGGGACTGTTTTAGTAATTCTGATGAATCATCTCTGGACTATTAGCTCAGAGTCAAAAAAATCCTAAAATAAAAACTTCTAAATGATTTAAAATATTGTTTCATTTCTGATTGTTATATATTTAGAACTGAACACTTTATTCCTGACTTGTCTCTAACTGAATACAATATCAAAGTTTACTCGACTAATTTAAAAAAAAAATAAAAATACTCCAAAATAAAAACCATATTACCCGAGTTTCATTGATTCAAGATCAGAAAGTATCTTTAAAAAAGGAATACAAAACCGTGGGACGTTTCAAAATTTATCGAGACTAGTGGAATTTATTCTGAATAAAAAGGATATCGTTAAAGTCTGCATATCTTTTAATTGCCTCAGATCCTAAGAACTGATATTGCATCGTATATATATCAGTCACTAAATTATTAAAGAATTATATTGAGAATTTAGTGAATTATTTTTAGTGTTATTTTATCAAAAATATATTTAAAAAATACAAAAGGATTTCGAATTAGAAAGCTCGTAAATCACACGAATCAGGGTTATTGTTTTGTTTTGTAGATGAATTTCATTTATCTATTGTTTTCAATAACAATAGATATCGTTTTTTTCTTGTTTTGTTGCGATAGTCCATATCATCGACAGTGAAATCAGCGTTTCGATATCGTCCAAGGACTTCCTTAAATACATTATCATGAGTTCATATGACTTTTTCAATTGTTCAGTTCAAAACGTACCGGTCATATCGTTAGGTTACTGTTCTCACTATGACTCGTACAGACTACTGAAATGATATACTACTCGTACAACACTTCAAAATGGTATACTACTCGTACAACACTTCAAAATGGTATACTACTCGTACAACACTTCAAAATGGTATACTACTCGTACAACACTTCAAAATGGTATACTAATCGTACAACACTTCAAAATTTCAGTAGCAAAAAAGATACTGCTGAATATTGTCGATGATTTATATTTAAAAAATCTAAAATTATGCAAAATAAATACTTTGAATAGTACTCTAGATAGACTTCAAAGTTGTCTTGCACCAAAATAAAATAAAAAGATTCTTTTATATTCATGACTTGTCTTACCCTGCTCCGGAAAGTCCTCGATGGCGGGAAAGGCCGAGACTACGCAGACTGCTACAGCAGCGAAGGCAATGAGGTTATTCATTTCTGAAGTTTCCTTCTGGCTGGAAGTCTGGAGTATGATGGCCGCAAGTAGCTGTCGGGGGGTTATATACCCAATGGGCCTATATGTGGTTCACATCACCCGTCTGGAATTTCCAAGCAACCCTTTGGTGTTCTGTGAAGCTATTTCGCAACTAAAGTTTATTTTAGTACTAGCAATTGCTAGATTTAGGGATGTAGATAGATTAATTTAATACAATTGAAAGTTTGATATAATGGAGTTTGATTACACATTGGATTAATGAAAGTATCAATTGCTCATTATATCTTTTGAATTTATTGCATTAAATAAATAACGTAATATATGGTCAAAAAATAGAAATAACTTCAAAACTACTGAACCGATCTACACGAAACTTATGGGTTGGTACAAACTGGATCTAATAGAACAAATTAGGACCGTAGTTATAAAATTAAACGATTGAAATTTTTTTCTTTATTTGAAAGCAATATTTCGCCCTTATATGGGCATTAAGTCTAAATGATTTATATATATGTTAAGTGTCAATGTAAAGAGCGGAATTCAACTTTCCAGCGGTTAAAATAACGTAGAAATTGGATAAAATACAGTGTTATAAGCGATTATATGAACAATGGTCACCGGAAGAAAAAAAAATCCTCCATGTAAATTTAGTTTAAAAATTTCTGATTTGTAATTTCTTTGAAAAGTGGTATTTAAGGGCCCCAGACGACTATAAAACGAATATCATATAAACGAACAATTTTGTTGAACTACTTTACTTCAAGCCTTATTATGTTTTTATAATTTTTTGTGAACATAATATCTTTCAATGGAATCATTTATATTTCTTTCTTATTCTTCAGAAAGAGACAAATCGATTGCCACATTTAAATAACCTTGAAGAAATATATAATTTCTGAGCTACGTTACGAAAATGCTTGATTTGTTAAACAATTTTTTTACTGAAACAATAAGAATTGTGTCACAGAGGTGGCCAACATGTCGCAGGACAATTTTGGTCGATCTTCGATCGCTCGCAATGTCTGGAGTGTATACTTGTACTATGGACTTTGAAGCAATTGTAGAAGACAAAACTTCCTAGCAACAATTTAATGCATTCTGGGAATTCCTATAATTTTGACAACCTACACTGATCTCTGCTCATCCAGCACAATACATTTTGACTTCTGTGTTACACTTGAATGCAACAGTTACGACTTGACTTATGGAAAACATAATCAGTTAGCTTGAATATTTGGTACTACCTTATGGTAGCTTCTTTTCTTTCGTAGTAACAGTATTATTATTAATCTACATTATCCTCGATGACCACGTTGAATTTCAATTTTTCATCTATTTAAAATGCAAGAACCTTTTCTTTGTTTTAAATTAAATTGCTTTAATTACCTATCTATTTACTTGATAAGTGAACATTCACGGTAGCATATCTCTAAACTGCGCTCATTACACTGGGAGAATAATATAAGACAATATTACAAATATATTAGGAATGACAATAATTCTATTTAAATTATGAAGTCAGGATTTTAAACCGTAATAAATTAATAGGGGTATTCATGATCTTTAGTTTAACATGTTAATGCGTGTTAAATGGAAAAACTTATGTTAAATGGAGAAATATTTCCTTCTTTTGCCATGTTAAAACGATGTAACGTGTAACATGGAGAATGACGAGGAAACACGATTACATTTTTACTTTGGCGAATAATAAATGCTGTTTAATATTTGCTGGAATGCAGCATATACTAAAATAGTGTACAAACATAGTATGCATTTCACGCTCTCTCACCCCTTAGACTACGCCTTTGACAAGTCAATGGCGGCGCACTTTTAAGATAAAAAGTATATCTTATTTACAGAAAAGTTTTCCACCCCTGGCCTATAACCTTCTCGGGAAAATCCTGAACAATTAGCAAAACTCTCCATCACAATTAGATGAACGGCATGGTAGTCCATACGGACAAACCAATATTGAATTTTATACATTAGATCATAACGTATTTATAATCATATAAAATATTTTTATGATAGTTCAGTATAACTATTAACATGGTGTTAAGGTAACAATGCTATCAAATTACAAGCACAACCATAACCAACAAATCAATCACTTAGATTAAGTTTAGTTTAAATTAAAAAATAAGAAATTCTTTTCAATCAAGCTTCTTATAAAATCTCGTCTATGGGGTGAGCTTTAATAATCTTAAAACTTTGTTCATTAATGCTTCTTTAAACTTCCTGCTATCTTCTTACTTACATAATATGATGTAATTACCATTAATGTTGAATCAATCATTTTAAATAAAAAGACAAAATTTCTCATTAAGGCTCCATCAAATTAATTAAAACAGACAGTCATGAATAATTCACTGAAATAAAACATCAATATATCACAATAAAATTAAAATTGAACGAATGAAGACCAAACGAGTTTTACGATTTATGGAAAGGGCATATATATTGTTGTCACCCATTATACAATCATCATAAATCGATAGTAACGGTAGTAAAACAAATGAATTACTTGATCATGTCCTTCAATGTTCTCTAATAGCAATATCGAAGAATGTCATTTTACCTTTTCCAAGTGAATCATTTTCTGCTTTGATGTGAGAAAGTTCATCATAGTGCTGATCTCCTCATACTACTTTAATTAAATATTGAATATTAAAATCAGATGGACTAAGAAAATTACTAAGAAAATTATGAAACTAGATCTAACTAAAAATTGTACAACGCAACCAAAACTGGAAAAATTGTTGGGTTGTGGAGAAAAAGTTCCTTTTGGATAACTATTTTTCAAAACAGATTCTTTTCAAACTGATCTTCATCCCTCATCTCAAGAAGGAAAAAAAAAAAATAAATATTTATTCGAGAGTTGTATGCAATTAAAAAAATAAAACAGAACAGTTTTCCTCCTTTGACAGAAGAGTACATGTTTATTCGGTTCATTGTCCAACATATTTTCATTTACGTAGTTATTAACAGATATTTCTTCGTTTAATAATAAAAAAAGTTTAAAAATAAAATAAAAATTGACATCATCTCTTAGTAACTTAAAATCTTAAACGAGGTGTAGAGAGTTGGGGGGTGCGGTTAAAATAAAACACAAATAATTTGAAGTAACTTTTTTAATAGTGCCAACGTTTCGGCCAGAATTTCTAGCCTTCATCTGGGCTAAGAACAGAACAAGATAACAACCAATGAAACAACAAATAAAATATAAGCAGAATGACATAAAGTAAATAATTGTACAGAATGGAATTAATAAAATAAAGTGATGAAATAAGTGGAAAATAAAATGTATACATAGGTAATTGAATAAGAAGGTAAAATAACATACTTAAAGAAAAATGAATATATTAGTCTATTAATAATTTAAAAATTAAAATTATCGAAAGAAAAAGAAAATTCAGAGAAAGAAAATATATGTAACAAATGAAATATGTAACCATAATATTAGACAAAAAGGCAAAATATAAGTTAAGTTTAACTAAAGAAATGAATAGAAAAAAAAGATTTGAAAACAACAATAATAATATATGGTGGACATAAATAATATAACATAACATAACATATTATATATTACGTGGGTAAGGAAAATTGAGAAAAGAATAGAAAAGAAGGGGGGGGGAGGTGTAAAATAAAGATAGGGGAAAAAAAAGAGGATAAAATATTAAACGAACCTGTTAGCTTGAAATCTTACCGCCAAGTGGCTTCTGCCCCGCGAACGGCGACACTCCGATTTAAAATCTTAAACATTATTCTATAATCGTTTACGTCATACTTGTTTAGTTGAAAACAAAAAATATTAATTTATGACTATAGTTGTCCACTAAATATGTATAATACTCACATATAAACAAATACAGCATACTATTAAATCATTGTATTTAATATGTTGTAAGAGAATTGTGAAACAAGTTTATAATTTAGGAGTATTTTATAAAAAATTAATAAATACCCATTTCAAAGACTGAAATGTTTTTGAGACAAATGATTTATTAATAAATGTTACATGTTAAAGTAATTCAGTTTATTTAAAAAATTTCGAATTTCTTGTGTTTAACCAACGGATATGAGGTGCTTCAATAATAATTTTCCAAACGGTTATATGTAGAGCTCTGATAGAATACTTCTCAATTAATGATAATTTAATTGCAAAAATAAAAATGGGAACAAGTAAAAGACCATGTGTTTTTGGTTGACGATAATTATTCGTTTGATAAGGTTATTTTAGTCAATTCAACAATCTGTTGCTAGGAAATAGTTGAATAAAAAATACAATAATTATTGAAAAAAAGGTTTAATAAAAAATATTGAATGAAATGATTCAAGTGTTATATATCATTAAATTATACAAATAAATTTAGTAGTTAATGAAAAATATTATACTTATTTGGCTTATTTCTACAATCAAAATATAAATTATCAAATTTAACTTTTTTAGATAGAACTTTTCTTAACATTCATGATAATAATTAAAACATTTACTATTCTTATAAACCTCATAAAATAAAGATGTTCTCATAATATGGAACAACATTAAATTAAGTTAAACTAATCCTAAGTGTTTCTACTAGCTAACTAGAGATATTCCGAATGTTAAAAAAAGTTCTAATTTAAATTTTAAAAATGAGGATAATTTATAGTTTGTAAAGATGGGATTTGAAACTGGGCAGAGTGCGTCCAAATAAACTAATAAAAAAGTTGAAACTTGATATATCTTTCTGAAATGTCTACTTTTGATTATGGTAACTATCTAATAAAATATTAACCCTATCTAAATATGGCTAAAATATTTAATATTAAAGTTAAAATATATTTATTTAATAATCTTCTCAGATGACTGGAATGAAACATTCATTCCGATAATAAAATATTCACATATTCGATGTATAAATCATAGTTTAAAATGAATTATTATTTGTAGGATTAACAAGGTGCATGAATATGGGACAATTGTCCCGAAACGTTGTACAACTAGAAAGAAAAATATAGGATAATTGATATTCATCTTTGGAACTTTTTTAACCTCAAATATTTATAGAAAACTAGTTAATTTAATGATTATGCTACGTATCTAACTACAAAATGTTTAAATCAGCTGAAGGACAAGGTGTGATGCCTTTTTTTACCTCGAAATGTGACTGGTTTCATTAGGCCCATTCTTTGGTACGGCCATCACAACCAGAATCAGGGTGTAATGACAGTACAGAGAAGCCTTACAACATGCTAACTTGCTCAACAAAAGGATTGGTGAGGAGTAAGACCTTTCTGCTTTTTGGAAGTGTTACGATTAGGACTGAATTTATAAAATTGTAGCTACATGGCAATCATTGAAACTATCCACTCTGTGAAAGTGTTGAAGAAAACTGCTAGGTGAAGGGAAAATAAGAAAGAAGAAAAAGAAAGAGAAATAAAAATGAACCTTAGCTGAACTATTTATTTAAATTAATTATTATTATTTGCTGAATTAATTCAATTCATCTGTTTGGGATGAAATAATAATCCCCAAAGATAACTAGAATTTTAAATTTTGGTCGTAGAAAGAAAACGAAGAGTTAAGAGTTGTATTTTAAGAGAAAAATATGTTTATAACAATTTCAGATATAAGCATCTGAAAAGTACAAATCCCATGGAAATGTCACTGATGGTCCCATGCTTCTTTCTCGTAAACATGAAGACGGAACACCATTTTCCTGTCGCTTGACACAAAAGTTGATGGCGTTAGGCCGAGAATTTTCAATCTCCTATTAAATTGTGTTGCTGGCAATCCTCATATTGAAAGTTTAATTCTGAAAACGCTTCCCTAATCTTATAAATTAAATTTGAATATTTCTATTTCGATCCAACGTTCTGTTCCGAATTGATTTAAACTATAAATTAGCAGAGTTAGTGAATCATTTGGACTGAAGTATAATTCTCAAACAGTAGTAATAATGTCGAATTTATGTTTTTCTTTTCTCTTTTTTTTTTAATTCAACCAAAAGTTATCACAAGATCACCCAAGAGTACAGAGATATGTAAAGAACCTGAAAGTTTCGCAATCCATGTCGTTTATATACACATACAGATACACACTAACTGTTTCTATAAAAATATGAAGAACAACTGTGAATTTTTTCTCAATTTATTGAACAAATAATAACATTTAATGTACTATTGGTAGTTTTATTTTCTTAAGTTAGCTTTATTCTTGGTGGACGCTTCAGTTCCTGCAGTTGCAGATAGTGTTCACACACCTGCCGCCCTTATAGCCCTTGGTGAGGCAGTGGATGGCGCAAGCGGAATGGTTTAGCGTAACCCATTGGGATTGAAAACTTAGTGCGTCGCAGGTGGCTCTCTTCAATCGGGCTCCGTGCTCTTCTGTATCAGTGGAAAATACAATATAATAAATATAGTATCATAAATAATGTATATATAGTGTTACTAGCTCTTTATCGTACCTTCCAAAGGAACATATTCAAAGTCGGCTTCTGAAAGTGACCTGGGCTCCCTCAGAGGTTCGTCTGTAACAAAAGAATGATTTTGAATTAATAAAAAAAGTATAGAGATATTTTTGGAATATTATAAACTACTACCTTGGAATAATGGGACATCTTCGAATTCTATGTCCGGAAGGGATCTTCTGTGCCTGAGAAATTCATCTGCAAAGTAGATAAATCATATTTTATTAACTATTCAAACTCTATATAGTTCATATTTTTATAAACATTTCTGGTCTTCTTCCTGTCTTGGAAATTAATTTCTGAGGAGATGAATAATTTCTTGGAAACTAAAACAATAATACTAACGTGTGATGGTTTGAAAAGGTAACGTTTTTAGAGTTACTAAAAGCGAATTGATATTTTAAACAGCAAAACAAAAATATTCATATTGAATAACTCACTTTTTCTCTTATCCTCTCTATTTATTATATATAAATATTTGAGTGGGGATACGTTTTATTTCTGTGTCAAGAACTCACTTTTACATTAAAACACAAACTAAAAACTCACTTTTTTTTCGTACTCTTCATAGAAGAAAAAAAAATCATTTTTTTATAAAAATTTCCACTGTTGTCTAATGTTTTTGAAACATTTAATTATAGCGACGTAATAAATTTATCGAATAGTTATATCGAGAATCCAGCTATTCTGTAATTAAATTAATATCAACTTGGTGTAACTAGTTCTAAAAACTTACAAATTAATTAAAAAAGGCAATTAAAATTTTTACTTTGTATGAAGAAAAAAAGCGAAAAATATTTAAAGGGAAGTCTCCAATAATTCTCATAAATGTTTCCACCTGTTTAAAGTGAAAGAATGTATGAGATTTCACAAAAGGTTCATAGTTTTTAGCTTTACCGTCTAACAATCGTATAAATATTTAATTATTGTGTACTAACCGGCAACAAGTGCTTCTTCATATGCGCCGTAACCCAATTCTGAAACATAGATTAAATATTATTCATATAAACAGATTCATATTGTTTTTGAGTTTTGTATCCTATTGTTATATCTTTAATTTAATCTAAGGATACAGAATGTCAAAAATGTTTCAATGTTGACAAAAAAATATTTTTAATTTTTTTTATCATATATACTTTAAAAATTCTTAATCCCTAATTAAATATCTTCTTATCAAAATTTTGGAATCTTCAAAACCAGTTGCACTCTTATTAAGGCTTAGATTTATGATAAAGAATTATTATTATTAAGAATTTACACTTCAATTATTTTACCTAGAGAATGGTCATGAATATGGTTTTACAAATTAGTCAATACACTTATATAATAATGTTAAATAGGAAGAATTATTTTATCTATTGCATAGATTGTAGATTTGAATTATTGATAATATGACCGTCCCACTATTGATCTTGTAATTGAAGAATTAAGTTTTAATAGGCAATTTTTTTTTTCTAATGAAAAATATTTTAGTTTACATACAAAATTTACCTGACCAAAATTTTGGTGAAAACATAAGAACTAATCATAGAAAAATTAAGGATTTATTTTGTGATCCGTTATTTTAAAGCATCTTTTAGTTTTAAAGTATTCTACTGTTGAATTTTTTTTTTTTTAACAATTTATTTATTGTTATTTACAACTGTATACATATATACACATCAAGCAAATTTGCTGTAAGTGATATTATGACATGGTACAAACATGTGAAAAATCTAACCATTGATAGAACTCCAAAAACATTTCTAAAGGAGAAGATCTCGAGGCCATATTCTTTTCAGACGCCTAGGAGGTAGTGAAGGAAAAATTAGGTAGTGAAGGAAAAGCCAGGTTAGAAACGAGTTTGTTTGGGTGGTTGGGAAGTTTATTATGGAAGGATTGGTATCTGGTTCTGGACAAATCGGCAACATATGGGACATTGAGGTCCTGATGGATGATTTGATTTGTGACAAAGTAAGGAGCATTAAGGATTTTACGAAGGATTTTGGACTGTAAGGATTGGATTCGAGAGGAATTCGATGGTTTCGTGGACCCCCATGTCCAGATAAGCCTTAAAACAGTCATGTAGACCAGTCTTTTGTAATGGATTACTGTTGAATTAAATTTTGTTTCTAATTTAAACAATTCTCAATAATGTTTGCAATAGTATGCGAATAAAATTAAACAGATTTTGTTATTCAATTTAAATTATAATGGATTCTTACCTCTATCTTGGTGGTCCTCAAAGACAGGAAGAGCTGAGGCAACGCAGACTGCTACAGCAGCGAAGACAATGAGGCTATTCATTTCTGAAGAGTGCGGTACTGGCTCGATGTGCGGAGTATGATGACCGCTGGTCTCTGTTGGGGATTATATACCCGATTTATCAAAATGTGCTTCACAGTAGATTCTGTGGTATTTCCGAGTAACCCTGCTGAAGATATGGGGTGCTATTTTGGAAATATCTTTTGCTTATCTTCAATATCCTTAATGATAAGAGCTCATTAGTTAATTAAATTCTTATCAATTTAACAATCATTCTTATTCATATTTTTTTCCTGTTAGCGCTATGATAGACTGTAACATCTCTGGCCGCACGTTATGGTCCTGGGACCACAAAGCGACACACGATGAAGGATTACAAGGTAGGGTCATCAGTCCTACGCCAGGCCTATGAGTGCCTCTTGCATGACGGGCTTGAATTTGCGGTACTTCAAACCGGGGAGAGGAAGGCCTAAGCGTGTTCTTGGTATGAGTAATCTCCCATCTCGGGAGGTCACCCATCCAAGTGCGGACCCCGCTCGTTGCTTAAATTTTATTATCTATAGCAAGCTTCATAGCCCCCACGGCTTATATGGTTTTATAAGTATTTGAGTCTCGTTTATTGTTAAATTCAAATAAAAATGAAACTGGTTAAAATATTCTGTGAACTGTCCTAAATATCATTCTGCTTAAAAATCTTATCAAAATATAAACATTTATATACGAAATAACGGTTCTTATAAAACGATATAAACTTAACGTAAAATGATATTCCTTGATATATCCTGAAAAATTATTATTTTATTATATCAAATTAATGACGGTTATAAATTAGTTTACGATCCCTTTATAAATAGCTTTTTTTCAACATCGATTTTATTACCTGATTGATTAGATTCAGTACTTTATGAAAATGAAATCCTATTTTAGTATTTTTATGGAATAGGAGTTGCCAACCTATTGATAACTGAAAGTAAAATAAAACCAACTTAAAATAAAACTTTTTAACTATAAATCATTTTTTCGCAGTTAGCTATGAATCGCTAAGCTATAAGTTTTTGTTTTATGTCTAAAATAAAATTTTAAATTTATATGATCAGGAATTAAAAAAGAGTAGTGTTTCTATCGGCCTGACAGAGTGAAAACGGAAAACTAATAAATTAAATATAATAAAACCATATTATTTGAAAATTTAATGTATACCGAAGAAGAATCATACTGAAAGATAAGTAGAAATACAAAAAAATAAATTAAGTTAGTATTTAATAAGCTGGTTATTTCTGACACATGCATAATAAGGGCATACATTTCAATAAGTCTATAAGTGAAAGATTAAAGAATTCGTAATAACTAAAATAAACAAAGTTAAAAGTTAATAAAAGCACCAATAAAGAAAGGTAACGTTATGCTGCATCAAGTTTACATAATTCGAGTCAACTGTTACGAAGCTCGAAATTAAAATAATTCATAAGTTTACGCTCCATAAAACAAAGCAAAAAAAGAAGTCATAAATTGAATAGATCGGGTAGTTGTTGTTTTTAATATTCTAATAATAATGAACCGAATAGTGAATAATTTCTCATCTCTTAGTGATCATCAAAGTCAGTAAATCCAATACCACGAAAACTAGGAAACTCTTTATGGTACATGAACCAGGAAGAAAAAAATAAGTTATCTTACCCCTATTTTTTGATTACTTTAACGAAAACTATGTACAATTACTGGTCAAAATTGACGGCTCTGCCAAGACTAGGTAGGAGAAATAAAAAATGGTGGCTGTTTGAAAACGTAAAAAAAAAAATTAATTTTTCATTCAGAGCTCTATATATTTAAAACTACCAACAAAACCAGAAAATCTAAGAAAACATTATTTAAAGTAGAATAAATTTGCTAAAATATTAGCCCTAATAGACCAATTTACGTTCAATAGTTCTCGAGATATAGATTTTTAAAAAGCAACTTTTCATAAAAATGTACTGAAATATTAGTTAGTGAATTAATTTTGAGAAATCTCTATCTCAAAAACTATTCGATGTTCTGATGTCTATTAGCCCTCAAATTCAAATTAAAGCTAGTTTAATGTACTATAAATTAGTTTATGACGTTTATCGTTTTAGGATTTGTTGACTTAGGACTCCATCTTGACCAGAGACTTACTTGGAATCCTCACACAAGACTGAAACGACAAGAAACTGCTCGTAGATTCCGATTGCTACAACACTTACTTGACAAACGTAATTATACATAGTTTTTATTAAAGTAATAAAAATTTGGAGTGAAATAACTGCCTTTTTTCTTCCCGGCTCTTGTATTGTAATTATTGTTTAAGTTGTTCTCTCGTTAGAGTAGTGATCGTAAAGGGTGTTACTACAACAATTAGTTGGGCAGAGAATGAAATTTAAAATTTTCCCAGCAATATTGAAATATTTTAATTTGACCAACAATGCTATAAAATATTTTAACTTTTCAAACTCTTTTGGACCAAATGATTTTTGACAACTTTTTTTTTCTATTCAAATACTATATTACTTACATGTATTATGCTAATTCGTTATCTTCAAAGGTATTGTTTTTTATTTTAAATTAACTCTTTGATTGAAATGTTTTATAACAAGCTCATAAGTATGATTAGGTTCTCTGCTCTCGAACTCCCGACCTTCTTTCGATTTTCCAATCATTTTAGGGTGAGAGAGGGACATCTTCATCCCCCTCAAATGATATTTAATCAATCCCTTTGTAACATTCTTTACTTTTACTCCTGTTAATTCCTTATATTAACACATTTACCTTTCTGTGATGCTTCTTACTCTATTTTGTTTCACATATTATGAGCCTTTGTCTGACTAGTTTTCAATATTCAGATCTAACTTAGGCTACTACCTTGACCCTCTTTTTATTACGATCAGTAATCTATACCTAGCTAAACCTCTATGGGTTTTGTGAAACACCAATTTGGCACTATGTACTTCAGTAAATGAGATTTGAAGTAGGTATATTTTTTTAGGGATTTCAGAGACTGTTTTTATAATTATATAAAAGAACAATAGATAAGTTTTGTAAAATTTATTGATTAAATAATTATTTATAAAATGCTATCGGTGGTTTCATTTTTTATTTTAGTTTTATACTTTTGGCGGACTCTTTAGTTCCTGCAATTGCAGATAGTGTTGACACACTTGCCACCTTTGAAGCCCTTGGTGAGGCAGTGGATGGCGCAAGCGGAATGGTTTATTGTCAGCCACTTGGATGTGAAGCTGGTTGCGTCGCAGGTGGCTCTCTTCAATCGGGCTCCGTGCTCTTCTGTATCAGTGGAAAATACAATATAATAAATATAGTACCATAAATAATGTATATATAGTGTTACTAGCTCTTTATTGTACCTTCCAAAGGAACATATTCAAAGTCGGCTTCTGAAATTGACCTGGCCTCTCTCAGAGGTTCTTCTGTAAAAGCAATATAATTTTAAATAAATTAAAATAAAAAATCGAAATATTTTTGCAATATTATAAAATAATACCTTGGAATAACTGAACATCTTCCAATTCTACCTCTGGAAGGGATCTCCTGTGTCTGATAGATTCATCTGCAAAGTAAAAGAAATAATATTTGAATTCTAAATCAACCATTAATTAAAATTTTCTACAAAAAATGTCTTCACCCAAATAATAAAACTATAGTGTCTCTTCTACTAAGCTGCAACAGGTGCTTCTTCGTACGCGCGCTAACCCAATTTCGAAACATACATTAAATATTATTTATATAAATATATTTATATTGAAACGTTCAGATTATTATGAAAAAGCAATGAAGTTTAAAAGAGTAATTTTTTTTTCTGAAAATATTCTAATTTACATACCAAAATTTAAATGAAAACATTGAACTAATTATAGAAAAATTAAGAATTTATTTGGTACGGCATTAGTAAATAAAGCAATTATTTTAATTATATTTTTTACCAATATAATATTTTTAGAAAACCATTTTTCCGTATTTTATTATGTAAACTGCTTTACTTTTATATTTCTTTTTTATCTACTTTTTTATTTCTGATTATTTCCATTTTCATATTCCGTTGTTTATATATTTTTTAGCACTGAAGAAGCCCTACAATGTGGGGCGAAACGTTGTCTCATAATAGATTGTTATTATTTCTATTAAACTATTTCTATTTATTCTATTTATATTTATTTATTTATATTTATTCTATTTATTTATTCTATCTATTCTATTTATTCTATTTAATTATTTGAGTTGTTTTTTTTACCGCAACCGGATCATCTTATTTTTATATTTTACACACAATCTATCAACGATCTTCTAATATAAAAAAAATTTTTGTCTTGGACTGATTTGGAACTAAGAACAAATATAGTTTAGATAAAGAAATATACGACGATATGTACAAAGAAGAAATAAATTAATGATAATATTCCTTTCAAAATATCTTCTAGTTTTGAAGTATTCTCATATTGAATCGAATTTGAATTCTAATTTACACTATTGCTTATTTGTTTGCAATCGTATGCATTTAAAATAAAACATATTTTGTTTTTTATTTAAATTATAATGGATTCTTACCTCTATCTTGGAGGTCCTCGAAGACAGGAATAGCTGAGGCAACGCAGACTGCTACAGCAGCGAAGACAATGAAACTATTCATTTCTGAAGAGTGCGGTACTGGCTCGATGTGCGAAGTGTGTTGACCGCTGGTCTCTGTTGGGGATTATATACCCGATTTGCCTAAATGTGCTTCACAGGAGTCTTGTGGTATTTCCGAGTAACCCTGCTGCAGTTGCTGTGAACTATTTTGCAAATAACTTTTGTTTATCTTCTTGAATGATGATAGCCTAGCGATCAATTTAATTACAATAAATCCAGCAATGATTTATTTTCCTATAAAATATGGTTTTAAAAAAATTTAAGTCACGTTTGCTTTTAAAATTAAATAAAAATGAAACAGTCTACTACTATTTGTATGTCCTCAAACCTGAAGAAAACTTGTTTCAAAGTCCAAAATTTAAACATTAATATACAAAATAACAGTTCTTACTAAGTTCTTACTTAAAACTTTGACCGTTTTTAAAACATTACATGAATATACTTTGATATATCTTTAAAAATTAATATCTGATAATATCAAACTCTTCAAAAATAAATTTTATTCAACATTGATTACCTCATTGTTTGGATTCAGAACTTAATAAAAATGAAATTATCTTTTAGTTTTTTTTTTAAACAGGTGTAGCCAAACGGAAAATAACTGAAGTTAAAATGAAGAAATCTTTATAAATATCTTCTTCAGGATAAATCATTTTATCGTACTCAACTGAAAATCGTTAAGCTGTAAAATCATTGTCTGTATTTAAAATTTTAAATTTCTTTTATTATAGATTAAAAAAAAGTCATTTTCCTGTTCTCAAGGTTGAAATACAATACTTATTAAATTTATTGCTTATTTATAAAGTATTTATATAGTGTTTTTTCACCAATTTATTCATTTTATTATTATATAATTAACAATTTAAAAAATATATATACATATCGTTTTATATATTTTATTTACCACTTATGAGTTTAAATTTGCAAAAATCCAGATTTAGGTGATTATACAAACACAGACACATATGTATGTGTTATATATGTTATACGTTTACTGATAGGTAATTGAAAACTGAAATTCACCGAAAATATTTCAACATTTATACTCAAATATTCGAATTCATGCATTTCTCCTCATATTTAGGAAGTGGAAATTAGTATTATTGCATCTGAGTGCACTAATTAGGATTAATATGTAAGCTATTTCTTTGTAAAAGACAAACAAATAAAATAGGAAAATCCGTAAAAATAGCTCTTTCCCAGTGACACAATGCAAACCTCGCCGAGATAAGACCTCAGGGGTCAGAGATAATTTTTATTTATTGCTATTTGCAATTGTACATTATAATACATTTATTAAATTTGATCTCAGTTCAAAAAAAAGGAAACAGGTGTAAAGAAACCACCCATTGTTAGTACTCTAATGACGTTTTACATTAGCAGGTCTCGTGGCCATCTTCTTTTCAGGCGCTTCGGAGGATTGTCAGGAATGGAAGAGGAAACAAGGTTAGAAACTAGTGGGTTTGGGTGGTTAGGGAGTTTAGAATTGAAGGAATAATATCTGGTTCGGGCTAGATCGGTTACATATGGAACATTAAGGTCTTTATGTATGATTGAATTTGTGGCAAAGTAAGGAGCATTGAGGATTTTATAAAGGATTTTGGATTTTCAGGATCGGATACGAGAGGAATTCGAATCCCTAAAGCTTAAATGTCCAGATTGGCCTTATTACAGTCATGTAGATCAGTCTTTTGTAATGAATTGGAAGTTTATACCGTTTCTCCAGTAAGTGCTGTAATAGTCGAAGTCGACGTGCAGTTTTCTTTCTTTTCCAGAAATAATAACTTGTCCAAATCAAGTTTGGGAAAAGGTAGAGAAAAAGAAAAAGATTGAGTGAAATATTGCACAGAATTTGTTCTTCTCAGTTTTACTCGGGTAGCTTTTGTCTCAAGTTCTTCTTGTTCCTTTCTTATTAAGCCATAAGTTACAACTTCTCTAATAATATTTTATGAATCTATTGATTCATGGATGATATAAATCTCGATCATCATTTGGATGACAATAATTGTAGAAGGAAGAAGGAATGTTTTTTTTTTTTTTTTTATTTGATTCTCGTCCATACCCATTTCATTGTGTTAATTATTCATGTTAATTAATCTTATAGTGTTTATAATCCCATTCATTCATTAATAAAAAATTATAATTATTCATTTACTTAGAGGTGGATACTTATTCTGAGCGTCCACTACTATAAAGATAGTCCTTAATATAAGGCCCTAATATTTAATCATTTCTTTATAAATGTTTCTGAGACGAGTACTAATATGATTATTATTGAATTGATGAATTTAAGTTATTTAATTCTTAAAACAAGTTTTAATGACATTTTTTGAATGGGTAGCCTGGTTCTATAATTTTTTTTTTTCATTTACCATTAATTTGAGATTTCTTGATGATGTGATTCACAAAATCCATGCGACCTCAGATTGGTCACATTTCTTAGAATAGTGATTTCCTTCACCTGCTAAATTACTTTTATCTTCTCTACTGTTTACAACCCCTGAATAATTTCCTTCTCTTTACAATACTTGTTTCATTGTTACTGCTTTATATTCTAAAAAATTTCTATTATACATTCTCTTTATATATCTCTTTTATGTAATGAAAAGATATAACAAGTAGTAATCAAGGTATAATAGTAAAAAATGTACATTATATTTACTGATTTAATTTTTAGGTTCTGAAAACTAGATAGTTGACAATCTGTTTTATGTTTTAATTTATTTATTCATTAAATTATTTTATTATTATTAGTTTTATTTTTTTAAAACTTATTTATCCATCCCAGTATTTCTTTTAACCAACTTTTTATTTTCCTTTAAATCTATGTATTAGTTTTGTTTTGGTAAAATGTATTTATTTGTTTGTTTCTCAGTAAACTGATCTACTGCTATGACTATTATTTCTCTGGTTTGATCTCACATCGCTGTCTAATAGTGAATTTGTTTAACGGATCACTGAGGAGGATCTCAGAGAGGGAATTCGGTAGAGTGAATTTGTCGATCAAATGAAATAAAAATTGTGAGGGACAAGAAAGGAAAAGAAAAAGGGAATGAATTGAAATATTTGTATTTAGTGTATTGACTAGAATTGATTGTAAAAGGAAACTGTGGGGGAAAAAACTGTTTTCTTTCTTTTTTATTATGTCATGTAAATATATGTAATTTATATATGTCCGATCACGGATTGATTAGTATGCTGTGTGATGTAGCAACCCGATGTAATGGGCAGCATGGAAGAATAAAGCACTTCTCTCTCTCTATATATATACATGTATGAGGTTTAAACGTTTTTGCCCTGTCTAGCCTTTCTATCTCTGTGACAATACATTTTGTCCTGATTTTCAATTTTCCTACGTGATAAATTGTTAACAGTTCAGCTAATCGCTAATTGTGGCATGGCAAAAAAAAGCTGTCATTGACGGTATAAGTAGTAACTGCTGCATTCACAAAAGAAATAGTTTCTGGGGTCAGAGAGAAGGCACTTGAAAAATGACTGTGACTAAAATTGAATTTTGACAATATTCAATATTTTTCAAACAAGAGGATAATAAAGCTAGAATTATAGAGTCTGCAATCTCTAATCGAAAAAATCTAAAATTAACTAGAAGAGATGTCGTGATAATTTACCCGCCACAGAATAGGACACTCAAGAGTGACACATGAGTCCCTTATGTGTTGTTTTTTTTAAATTTTATTTGTTAGGCCTGGTATGTATTGAAGTTTAAAGAATTTTTTATTATTGCTATTACTATTTGTTTCTTCTTGTCCTTTTTCTCTATTGTCGTCTACTGCAATCTTTTTGTTTAATAACAAACATACAACCAGAAACAACGCAGAAAGTAGAACACCGTGAAAAATAACAACAATTGGAACAACAAAGAAAGATAAAAAAGAAAAACCACAAAGTCAAGAAAGAATCACTGAATTTTATAAAGAAATAAAAAGATTACAGTAAACGACAATAGAGAAAAATGACAAGAGGAAACAAATAGTAATAGCAATAATAAAAAATTCTTTAAACTTCAATACATACCAGGTTTAACAAATAAAATTAAAAAACACTGACAGAATATGATCATATAAATATCAGAACCGGTCTATAGAATAATAAGTTACTGAATAAGCTGTCCAACATGAAAGACAAAGTTGATAATATGGAAAAATTAAATGCAATTTATAAGATAGATTGTAAAAATTGTGAAAAGGTATACATTGGTGAAACATCTAAAAAACTGGAAACTAGAATCAAGCAACATGTAACCAATTGTGGAAACGTTTAAAATATAAATTGTACAGCTCTGGCCTACCACAGCATAAAATTGAACCATAAATTCAACTTTGAAAACCCAAAAATAATAGATACAGCAAAAAATACAAAAATCGCAAGATTTCTGGAAGCCATACATATAAAAAAAAAACATGCAAAACACAGTAAACTACAAAACTGACACTAAACACTTAAATACACATTACGCCGACAATATAAATAGACTCAAAATATAAACATAAAAATCAGAAGAAATAAACGGGTTTTACAAAAAAATTCACTAAGTTTAATGTAAAATACAAAGCAGGACTTTAAAAAAACAGGGAGGAAACCAAACAGCACACTGGGCATGAGATAAAGTCCAAAGAGGTAGCAAGAAATATAGAGTAATGGTTGTGCTAATGAGAAGTGAAGAATGCACAAATAAGTAATGGTAGAAAAGTGAAAATAGTCTAAAGATGTGACATGATTTCCTATATGAAATTCAAATTATGAAAAATAATGAGGTTTAAAATACATGAATATGGGACCGGGATCCCAAAACGTTGTACTATAATATGATAATTTAATATAAATTACATTCAATTGGAAGTTTATTAACCTCAAACAATTTTTATGAATTGACTTACTAGACTTCCTAAAGAGAAAATCCAGTATATTAACTATATTAATTTAATTTAAAATAGTAGTATCTGATCATTAATTTTTATCAACTAACGAAGAACGGTCTAGTTATAAATAAACCACATTATAGTTTTCTTGAATGGAAGGATCACCATTAGGCAGTAGTCCTCTGACTAATGAGTAGGTTAGGCTCCTTAGCTGTAGTAAATATCGTACTGTTACGCGACCTGCAGTTTTATTTTATCCCGTCAAACGGTCACATTCCATCCGAGGCAGGTACACGGAGAAGAATGGGTCTTGGCCGAAGGCAGGTACTTGAAGGAAGTCTGGGGCCAGGATGTTGGGTGTGGTGGCCCTCAGTATGGGCCGGTCTGTCTTAAGACTGACATCTCTTTTCTAGTTCCGTGGTAGTGCGTGTTAATAGATTCAGTGTTCGTGTTTGTGAATGGATACAGCAGCCATAATGATCGCGTAAAATGACTGATCGTTGTGACGAATTGAATCGGAGGACTAATTCCAAGGCGAAGAATGTCATCAAAGTAGGACTTCGGCAGTGGTCGTCGTGGAAGACAAGAAATAAGTCCTCGAACAAGGTTGTTCGCCGTGAAGATCGGCGAAGAGTTACAGTAGCTAGACAGGCCAACCTCTTCCTGCAGGAATTTGTAAAGGATGCTCTAGACGTTATGCTGTTTCAGAAGTCAGTGTTCAGTGGTTCACCTCGTATTAAGATGATCAAGAGTATTCGGCAACTCCCTGTAATATCGGAAGAACTCGACAGCAGCCTTAGTGGTAAAATAATTTTATTTATAATAAATTCGAAACATTACTTACCATCTCATATTCCTAAGGCTGAGATTCACTTTTCGTTTTGCTTAGCTTACATTATATTATTTATATTAATAATTAATTCTGTGGTTACTAACATAATGTTTTGAAGGACTCCGTCATCCAATCGTTATAACGGCAATTATCCTCTAAATCCTTAAAATTTTATTCCTCTTATCATTATTTATTATCACATGGATAAACATGAATATACATCAGGCCAGTAAATCCTGAACTTTCTGGATGTATTTAGTAAAATTATTCCTTAGGTCAAACAAAAAACATATTTGACTTTATCGCCTCTTAAGCATTGTACCAGATAAGGCGGGAAAAAACAACAATTATTTTTCAAACTCTTTAAATTAAAAAAATAAAATAAATAATGCATCATTCTAAAAATATCTCGTTTAAACTTTTCTAAGATTATCCATTAATATACTTTTTAATGATAGAATGTTTTTTTCGTAGTTAAGAGTTAAGTGTCACTGTTTAAGCGATGGTGTATAAATATGAATTACTGAAAAACTTGATTTTGGAAGATTAAGATGAAGTCATTACCATCAGAATTTGAAACCACCAGGGTCCTGTTTCATAATGAAGTACAAACAATACTATTAGTCTTGTAGATTTAACTTAATATAATTACACTGACTTGTACAATAGTAACTTGTACTTTAGTATTTTTTAACTCCTGCAATATCACTAATAGTCATCCCTATCATGAAAAAAATAAGTATTAGTATTATTACCACACTGGTATCTAGCATTTATATATTATTATATAGCATTTATACTTGTACTATGAACTAATACTATTAGCTTTCATTATTAAACAGGGCCCAGGACTCAGCAGTCACCATTAATAAGGGTTATATTTTAAGTTTACCTAGATGAACTATATTTTGGTTTCTATTTTGTTCAAATAATACATCTCTTTTTTTAAAACTTATGGGGAAAATTATCTAATTAATTTTATTATATCTTTTGATTAAGTAACGTTTTTATTTTTAGGGATTTTAATAATTTATTTTATATCTCTTATAATTTTTCATTGTACCTGTAACTTCACATAAAAATATTTTTAAAATGTAGCAAGAAATGATTCTTTTATTTTTTTCGAGTCTAGCATTTATTTATTTATTTTATCTCTCTGCTTCAATAAATTCTCAAGATTATATTCAACGTGGATATTTTACAGCTATAAATAAACCATCATTTCTGTACTTTTTTTCTTTTCCCTTTTTTTTAAAAGGTCCTTAACATAATGGTAGGAAATGTTTACATTTTTAAATTAGATAGCATTGTAGCCTCTACCTCTCTTTTTTTCTACTTGAATTTAAGTCTTTCGAGACATCTGAAGAAAGATCAAAGCATATTTAATACTATTTCTGGAAAAAAATAATAAATTTAATAACAGGTTTTCTTGTAGTTACTGCAGCTATAATTATTATTATTTTAAATATTTCTTCAAACTGTATTTATTGTTATTTCCGATAAATTTATAACTTTCAATTCTCAGCTAAACTGTTACTCTTCTCCGATTTTAATAACTCTCAAGACAATAGAATTCCACATTTGAACTTCTTTGTTTAATATGAATAAAGGTTTCTAATTTTTTATACATAAATTTTCGATTGAAAAAAAAAAAAAATGTGTTCCTAAAATTAGAGCATTTAAACGAACGAACTCTTCAGCTTTATGTAATAATATAGATGTAGGTATAGGGTAAGATTGGGCGGATCCTTATGAAATAAAATGTCCTTAAAAATTACTTGAACAACAGTCACTACCCCGATTACCTTAATTAACCGATTTAATGATTTTTATTTCTGTTGCATAATTATTTATCTGTATATTTACTCACAAATATAATACTTGAGAAATTCTTACACAAATCGAAAAGATATAAAATTGAACCAAAAAATAGAGGAAACAAACCTGTAAAACCCGAGATCCTTTTGCCTGTCACCTTAGCCTTCCTGGAAAAGGCGAATGACCTTTTCCACACTCTAGTAATGCTGACCATTCCAGCACTCCGTTAAAATCCTGGATAATACCCTGAGTTTCATTGGGAGTATTCCAACCTACAAAGTATAATTAATTTTCCCTCTCCTGCAATACCTATGCAAATTTCTCTAACCATTTGCATACCACCTCAGGACTTAATTCCCAACTGCTTTTGATTTCGGACCTAATGTGACTTTACCATACCCTGGATATTTTCACTCATTGCATTTATAGTCCCTGAGGATAAAAATGATTTTGGTTATATTCAAGAACTTTGGAGGATGAATCTGAACTTTGTCTGAGTTCCATCTAATATTTCCTAAAAGCAACTTTTTTCCACTCTCATTTCTCCAAATGTGTTCTCCAGAAATAGTTATGAGAGGGAAACGATGGTTTGTTTTATTCTGTGGTCATTTCTTGAAAATATATTTCCAAAATTTCTGTCAAATAGAAGTCATAAACTATAATACGGAATAAGTAATGTAATAAATATATAATTTGGTGGATATAGTAGCAGTGAGGTGCAGAGAGCATATCTTTTGTATAAATTTGAGTAAATTCAGATATTTTCGGAAAGATTGAATGAATGGACGATTGAGAAAACGTATTTTTTTTTTTTTTTTAAATGTTATCATGTTTTTGTTTTTTGTTTCTGTATTACTTTATTTATTTTGTTTAATTTTTTATGATTTTTATTTAATTTTATTATTCTTTTATTTATTTGTATTCAGTTTTTTTTTTTACAATTTTATTTTTATTTTATTTTTTTTTTTTTTATCTAGAGAGTAATGTGGACAGTTACCCTACTATGGACGTAGGCCGCCTGGAGGGGAGCAAGAAGATCCCTTCCATAGATATCCATCTCACTGGTAAGTTGGCATTCCTGTTTGATGGAACGGTTGATGGCTCTTTTTAATAGTACTAACTATGAATTATAATTATCTTCAGTTCCGATTAACCACTATTCTAACAGTTCATAAAACGCATGGCATTTTTTTTTTTTTAATTTACAGGCAGTCAAAAATAAATATTTTAAGATTGATCACTAACCAACTAATAAAATACGTTAATGATTTAATTATATCTTTACTGGCCATAAAATTGCCAACATTCATCATAATATTAACGCAGTTATCTAACAAAGTTATGAATGAAACAGAAAGGGTCAAAATGTTCAAGTTCAGTCTATTTCATCTATCATATGCTAAAAATACATGTTATTAATTTTCATTAAAAATAAATATATTCGACGTTTTCTTCGTTTATTAACTGTAATACAATCCTCATATTTTATTTTTAATTTAATGAATAATAAGAATCTCGTTTAATGACTTTTATCTCGTTTCAAGAATATCAGCTGACCTTTTGGTTCATCTGCGCAAACATTACATATCGCTAATCCCAGAAGGTAAAATTTCCCATTAATGTGATTTTTCTAATCCTCAAAAAAACTCATGTCGGAAATTCCTGTACCATAATAATAAAATGCAATAAAAAATGTTAAATTCTGAGATACTGTTTAGAAAAAAATCATCAGTTCCCCTGATGAAAAAATATTTATACAATAATCTTTTTACCACAAGGATATAAGATTTTATTGATTGTTACCTCGTTCTGGGTTTTAACCTAGACATAAGATTTAGGCCGAAACTTCGGTACAAATAAAGTAGGTTTCACTTATACATGTTCTACTGACCATCTTCTCCTCATGTTTAGATTTTTTCGTTAACATGCTTCAAGCGTTAAGACGTTTCTCAATGATGGAATTAAGCTTAAGCATCAGAGCTTTGAAGTAAGGACGTTCCTACAACGATTTTTTGGAAGGGGTGAATTTTTACTGGTTTTCCCTGGTATTTCAAAAAAATTATTTTTCCCAAACTCATTTAGATTTGTCGACCTGTCGCGAATGTCGACATTT
The DNA here is from genome assembly GCF_000696795.3 of Halyomorpha halys. Lineage (NCBI taxonomy): Eukaryota > Metazoa > Arthropoda > Insecta > Hemiptera > Pentatomidae > Halyomorpha > Halyomorpha halys. The sequence goes on from NW_027115553.1 coordinate 80,523, forward strand.
TACAACAACAATTTTCTTTTCTGTTCAGACATAGTATTATTTTTTTAAAACATCAATCTGTTAACATCAGAGGTTATAATAAAAAATTATAACGAGATTAAAAATGTATTATATAAAAAAGAACAACACAAATTATGCATAAAAAGGAATAATGTAAATCATACAAAAAAAAATTATTGGGCCACTTACACACACGTGCTCTTCAAGCAGTCAGAGTCCATTGACAAGAATAGATTCAAGTACAATTCCTGTAAAATTATTTAAGAGGTTCCTTATTCAAAATTATTGCCACCATATCAATTAAAATTGCGTGTACCCAAGTTATTCTCATACAAAGTCAACTTTCATTTAATTTTCAAAGCTGATCTGAAAGCAGAGTTTTCTCCCCTTCTTTATGAAATGTAAGCTGATCAACTCATAGAAATATTCTATGCTTCGAAACTCTTTGAATAATTAAGTGTAAATCACTAAAATATATTAAAGATGCTTTTTTGTAGCACAGGTACATATTACTAAAAATAACTTACTAAAAATTGTTCCTTATAAATTTTGGTTTTGTTTTATTTAATCATGTAAGTTAAAAACTGGAAAAAAAATGCAGTAAATAAATTTGATGTGTCATTAAAACTCATAGAAATGAGTTCTTGACACAGGGATACAACGGACCCTCCCCGCTCAACATAAACAATAACTTATTTTAAAATAAAATACATTATTGGTTTTTTTAAGCACTTTAATTAGCCGTGCGTTGAGGACCTTAAAACTACATACCATCTGAAACGTATGTCGAAAGACTGAACATACAGGCAAAATCAAACTAATTACTATAAACAATAATTTTAACTATTATAGGATGTACAAAAGTTATTATGAGTAAAAAATAAGAATTTGAAGTAACATATAATATTAGTTATTCCAAATATAATGCAACTATGAATCTAAATCAGGCCGAGAATACAAAATATATATAAGAATAATGTATAATTAATTTGCAGAAAAATAATAGTATGTACGTAATTTGCTACATCACATTATGATCAATTATTGTCATGGGTACGAAGTTACTTTAGAGAAAATAGATAAATTATGATGATTAGACCTTAAAATGTCTGCTTAAAATATCTTACAAGGTAATATAAAATCTAGGTTGAATTTAAACTAATCATTAGTAGCTATCTAACTCTCGTTTCAGGATTCAGGAAAATGAATTCTTTTGACAAAAATGAATGTTAAAATACTATATAGATTGATTTTAATTAGTAAAGGGAGATGACGAGCTTGCTCATTGAATATTGATTGCTGATGATTCTTCAATGCCAGGGAAATCGGAATGGTCGTGAAACGTTTTCGATATTCGCCTAGTCATCCTCTCCGGAATAAATAATCATTAAATAGATTCCCATAAAGAGATTTTCGAACGCGATCTATGGAACATATTGTCTCAATGACGTTATCATTGTACATACAGTAATAAGTATGTAGTATCTTTCTTATTTTATTACACTCGGATATTCGAAAGGTATCCTGCATCGACATTGTTATAGCTGCTAGCATTCTCACAGTACCATAATTGTTTGCCTGGAATCCAGCCATCCTGGCATTTTACTGCCTGTGTAAATGTCTCTAAGTTGTCTAATAGAGAATTTATTACAGTCGTTGTGGGGAGGGTTTAAATTGTTCAATATTTGCTCCATCATCTAAAGTTTAATTTTTATAACTTTAGTAATATTGCACCACTCTTTCAGAAACCTAAGATTAAATGTAGACCTTTTTTGCCTGTTCTTAGTAGTCGTATTAACAAGACTAAAAGCTGTGATTTCAAAACTTTCCCATGTGTGATGGTACATTTTTTGGTACACCTAAAGTAACACAACTACATCAAGAAAAAAATAATAATCTTATATCTTACCAATGTACATAAAGAGAAATGTAAAAAATTTTCTCGGCTGGCTTTGCAGACCTTCTACAGTGGCATTTATTGTCGTGTAGAGAAGTCCTGATGGATTGCTTCGAGCCACATGTCCCCACCCATCTTAACTTCCCTGCCTTCATATTATGACGTTTGACTGATCAGTCTCTACAAGCAATTTACTGTTAGTTCTTCTCTCTGTGTTAAAGCTCTGATCCCAGATCGCTCCTCTAATTTTACGGAGGACTTTCATTAATATCATTAACCTCTCAGTTCAGTTCTTTTCTCAATGTTAATTTCAATAATGCATTAAATAATTATTAAATACGGTACTATACGGTTTTATGTATTTTTTAAGAAAAAAATATTTGTATACTTATCCGGTTATAATTAAAACGTTAATTCCTTAATATATCCTCAAATGATAGAATATTTACAATTGCTTAAGTTAATTAAATGAAAATTCGAGGTTATAATAAAAGAGGTAAATTAAAACCATAATAAGCTAGTATATTATTTTTTATTTATTTATTTACATTTACAAATGTACATAAAATACAACAAAAATATTTGAAGTAAGATCTTAATCGTATGATACAGGTTCGTAGAGAAACTACCCGTTGGTAGCACTCTAAAAACATCTTTACAATATAAGGTCTCGAGGCCATGTCCTTTTCAGGCGCCTCGGAAAATTGTCAGAAATAAAGAGGAATCAGGTTATAAACTAATGGGTTCGAGTGGTTAGGTAGTTTATAATGGGAGGATTGTTATCTGGTTCGGGATAGATCGGTTTCATAAAGAACATTAAGGTCTTTATGGATGGTTTTATTTGTTACAAAGTAAGGAGCACTAAAGATTTTACAAAGGATTTTGGACTGTAAGGATTGGATACGAGAGGTGTCCGAAGGTTCAGTGAAGCACCAAAGCTCAACTCCGTATGTCCAGAATATTATTTAAAAAATAAAAAACAAACTATGATAAGAATTTTCAAAATATTTACCAAAACAGAAAGTGAAGTGAATATTTGTATTATATTATATTCGTATTATTATTTTTTTAAATTACATAGATTAGAATGAAGGACCGCTTGAGTTGAGTAGCAAGTAGATTCTCAAATTAATATTAGCCAACCCAGTTAAGAATTGAATTCACAAAAAGTAGTGCATACTATCCAAGCATATTCGCCCAGTTTTACTCTTCATACTTATCTCGTATGTAGCGATGGTTATCTGACAATCAATTTAATAGGCATTTTTTGTTTAATGTATTAGGCTAAATATTTTTCTTTCATAAAACTATTTCTATATTCTTCAACAAGGTAACTACCGATTCCAGACAACTTTGGTTACTACTCGACCTCCTGTGAAAATCTCAGCTTACGATCCAGGATGTAAAGACGCAATTTGTATTCAGGTGGTTGTGGCTAGGTTTAGATACGAATAACTTTTTGCCACCCTTCCTTTCGTCTTGGTATTTTAAAGGGTTTTCTCTAGTGTTGAGTTTTATCAATCCACCGTCCTTTAAATGTTAATATTATAAATGAAACTCGTCAATATTTGTTTTACATTAAATCCCCACTTTACCCTAGAAGGCTCCCGAACTCACAGGGTTGACTCGAGGTTACTGTGAATCAGAAAATAATTATCTGTCACAGCCGAATTCGAGCCCGGGTCCTTGGAATTGGTAGTATAGTGCCTTACCACTGATGAACACGCTCCCACAATTTGGTTGTATAGATAAGGATATTCTAGACCAGGGGTGGCCAACAAATTGTTTTAATTCCCCTTTACGTGATTTTTTTTGGTACTTTAAATAAGTATTGTTGTTTTTACGTTGTTACATAAATACGTAGATGTAGATAAGCCATATATCTCTATATATAGCCATATATCTGAGGAGTACTCAGCGAGATATTGACAGATTAGCGAAAAGTAAGTCATGATAAATGTTCCGGGCGCAAAAAAAACGCGAAAGTGAAATATTGAAATCAAATTATCTGCCTTTCTGTGCATTTTTATAATAACTTTTTCATATTTACGAACAAATAGTACAACAACTTATAATTTGAAGTTGATAAAAGTAAGTAAAGATCTATTTTCAATGTGTCGGAAAATCGATTTTTTTTTAGGTACTACTGCAATCAAAAGTTGGGTATGGAAATTTATTTTCTTCATGAACCTAACTCGAAAACATAATAGGTGATTTAAAAAATAGTTTTGAGTATATATTTTTCTTATCTACAAACACCTCGTAGGAATTCACCTTATACTGCCCAGTGTATAAACATGGTACGCATTTCACACCCCTTCTCATCCCTTAGACTACACCTTTGTAAGTCGATCGCGACGCATTTTTAAGATATAAACTTGATCTTATATACTGAAAAGTTGGCCACCCCAGTTCTAGACCAAAAGCTAGGGGAGTTACATCCTTAAAGAAATTGTTAACTTTTTTTTTTCAAACCATTTGTTCAAACTGTTTTACTGTAAAATAATGAAAATGTCCTTTATCTTCTAGATACAGACTTTAAATGGAGGGATGCGTAAGAAATAATAGTTATAGAATTACGGAGAAAATAAGAATGGTAAAGTATAAATGATGAAAGTTGGGAAGTTTTAAGAATTTAAAAAAATATTCATAAGTTCTAAATCTCATTTTCTTCTTAGCATGTAAATTAATCATCTCATTTATAACATTTTTGGCTTTACGATGTATATATACGAGTTTGATAGATGTTTTTTGTTAAGGCATTTCTTCCATGATAAATTCCAGGCGGACAAAAAAATAAATTTTGTTCATAATTTCTACATAAATAATAAATGTCTAATGTTTAAAGACATGGACTAAGTTTCTGCATGCAATAACCCTCGGACACTATCACTCAATAAGTTATCGCATCACTATTTTATCACACTGATAGAGTGCAATAACTATATCGTAAAGAGGGATTAACAGACTACGCCAGTTATGTCAGTCGACTTAAGGAGTATTCATGATATTGTGTTAAATGTTTTACCATGTTAAATGTTATAAGTATAGGATTGTGAGCCCTATTTAAAGTCATGTTAGATGTTAACTGCATAAGAGCTCCCAGTGGATTTTCTTAGCAAGTTGTTCAGTAACCTTTCCTTCCAAAACTTCGTGTTTTTGTTTAATTCTAAGTTTTGATTACAGTAATTTATTACAACATCAAACCAAAGTGAAAAGTAGTAGTGTGAAAGTTTGGCTAATGATTTTATTTTTTAATAAGTCTAAAACTCAAGACAAAATAATAAAACACAAACTACGAGTAAGTAACCTAATACGACAGCAAATAAAACGGTGACAAGCTCAGCTGGTCTGTTTTGTGACGTCATTCTCCATTTAACAGACCTAGTAACATACTCTCAGGCATGTTACATGATATATCGTTTTAACATGGTAAAAGAAGGAAATATTTCTCCATTCAACATAAGTTTTTCCATTTAACACGCTTTAACATGTTAAACTAAAGATCATGAATACCCCTTTAATCTTCAGAACGGTGGTCCTACATTGGTTTTCTTATTTTAATTTAATGCAACGTTTTCTTTCGAAAAAAAAAATAAAATGGGGCACCTTCCATATTTCAAATAAAGAAATAAGTTAAAAAATGTTAACACAACTATACCATATATCACACTAGTGAGTGATAACCCTGGCTTAGGCCAAAGATGGAAATATTGCACGAAGGCCTGGAAAGTCCTACTACTCCAGCCTGTATAATGAGATAGTACACGACATATTAGTCGTGTTTTCTAGCCCATATCGTGTCGTTTTTCGCTATCTAACGGCTAATTTATCGTCCGATATTTCATCCTAGTTTGTATACAGAGCTATTAGTTTCCATTATTTTCATGACGCGTGATGTCTTACGGCACAGGATCATCCGACAGTTATCACATTTATAAGCTCAGCCATTATACAATAGGAAGATATGACGAAAGTGAAAAGGTTCGATATAGAAGGAATGATTGGGTTGGATCTTAAGAAAGTTGCAGTAGAAAAGCCTTGATTGAACCAGGAAATTATGTCTTACGACGCGACATTAGATATTAGAAATAACCATGATGGGATAGTGGAAGCTAATTAGATTATAAAATCCAAACTCTGAAATCGGTTTGTCATGCGATAAAATGATGACTGAACAATACAAAAGTTAAACCGCAGGAAATGAAAACAAATAAACTTTATAAGATTTGTTCTTCGCCATCGACGAATATTTTTAATTTAATTTATGGTCGAGTTTCTAATGATTTTGGGTTTTTTGTGGAAGATTTCTAAATTCATTGTGTACAAATCGTTTATCCTATTGAACGATAAAAAAAGAGAATAAAAATTTTAAGGATGGGGTAATGCCGGTGGATATAGAACGGCTCATTCTTTATTCCATTCTATCCTTTTCTTGTTTATCGCTGGCCAATCGTCATTTGAAATTCAGATAGCGTATAAAAGAAGCCTTTTTATTGGTTTTAAAAACACAGGGCTCCTCGAATCAATAAGCAGCTCTTTGAAAGAAGAGCCGTGGAGATGAAGGCGACCCAGTTTTTTAGAGGCCTCGTTAATTGGCTGAGTTGGTGGGAAGGGCCTTCTCGAGCACCAATCAGCGTGCAGATTCACTATCACCTTATCGTCTATTCTTTGATAAGGATGGCTCACCTAATGCAATTAACCAATCGATGTTATTGTTCATTATTTAGCTTTATTCAGTTAGAAATCAAAGAATTTCTGGATTCAATTCGAATTATGACATATCGCACATTCAAACAAATTATATATAAAGTAAAATATTTTTTTAAGAATTTGCTTGCTTTTTTTTTTTTTTTTATTATTTGATTTTAATTTTTATTTATAACTGCTGACCTATTCCTCACTATTCCTAAATTTGAGAATGCACTATGTATAGATTGAATAAACAGAATTTAAAGTTTAATATAAATTTAGTTGAAATAAAAAAAATTGTATATATATTTTTATCTCTAGGCTACGAATTCTATAACAAATTTTTTAAAAATATTAGCAAAACGTTTTGCACCTTTGTTAATAATTGTCTCATTTCAATGATTTTTTTCCTATTATATCCAAAATAGCATTATATATATTAATTATTGAATATATATATATAAATGAGCAGAGCTTTATTTATCTATTGCTCATAAATACTCTCCTTAATTGAAAAAGTAAAGTATTAGTTTGAAGTTTACGTTATTTAAATTATACTTTTTAGATTAGGTGTATGGAATTGGTCTGATACAAAGGTGCCATTCTCCCACTTAAAAAATTCTTAGATCCGCCACTGTCTCAAAAGAGGCAATGTCTATTAAGCCTCTTTCTCTTCTATATGATCGCTTCAGCTGTAGTTAAGAAAATCTGCAGTAAATTGATAAAGATGTAGTTGTATATCATCATAAAATCTGGACAGAAAGACCAATGTCTTGATTCTGAAATTGAATGAAAAATTAACTCAAATTGTTGAAATTATGGACGCCCTATTCCGGTGTCTTTTAAGTAAAAAAATATTGTACCATAATTTGATATAAATAAAAATAATATATTAGATTTTTTTTTATGATTTATAACTGAACTTTTTATTTGCAGCTTTGTTTGCCGCAGTTGAACATGGACACCTGGAGAAAGCCAAAACCATTTTGGAATCGACCGATGTGGATGTTAATGGGTAAGTTTATATTCATTTTTAATGAATTAAAATTAATAATAATTTAACAATTTTTTTAAAATATCCCTAGGATGATGTCTTGACCTTTTTTCTAATCGTAAAAAGATTTTTTGGTACTTAAGAGGTATCATAGTTGAAGAAACTAAGACATTTAAAAAAAAAATGCCTTAAATGAGCGTAATTTACTTTATAAGAGGAGAAGATGGTTGGGGGGTGCGGTCAAATTAAAACACAAATAAGTTGAAGTAACTTATTTAATCATGCCAACGTTTCGGCCAGAATTTCTAGCCTTCATCTGGGCTAAGAGCAGAACAAGATAACAACCAATGAATACAGAAAATTAAAAATAAAATATAAACAGAATGACATAAAGTAAATAATTGTACAGAATGGAATTAATAAAATAAAGTGATGAGAGAAGTGGAAAATAATTTTAATTTGATTGCACCCTTCAACCATCTTCTCCTCGTTTAAGTCATCCACAGTCAACTATCTCTCATTATTAGTAATTTATTTTAATTTTATTTGAAATAATCATTAAAAAATCACATGCTTCTGATTAAAATACAAAGAAACAAGCTTGAAAAATCATCATTCAAGATATTATCCTGTGAATGACAAAAAAAAGTCCAGAACTTTTTGATGAATATTGAAAGATTCCCAAACAAATTGCTTCAAATCATGACTTAATAATAATTAATCTACCAATGTTTTGAAAAATTCATGCAACTAGGTACATATAATTCTTATGCATCAGTGGTCATTCTTAATCTCCACAATTAATGATCATAATAATTTTATAAAAATTATTTAGATCTTCATAGAACTGATATAAATATAAAATATATTTGAAACTGATGCCTAATCCATTGGGAGTGAGAAAGATTAAATAAATATATTATGTGTTTACAAAGACCTTTTAGGGATTAAAATTTACAGACTTCATTTACACCCCAGTAGAATAATGTTCTTTATAAGGATTTGTCAAGAAGTGAGCCAACATACTTCTTTTTTTTTTTGTCACAAATATATACATATCTCAATACACATATATAGATGACAATATATTCTAATTAATGCCTTAGTCATAACTGGAAAAGAGTAATGATAGCTTTCAAATAAAAATATATTCTTTCCCATTAGTTTAGTTAAATATTTAATGTACCAGTGGGGTAATTAGTGAAATCATCTTTTATTTCCAAGCCTTATCAAGACTGCAGGTATACAGCATTAAGTATTAGTTGTAATGATTACTGAACATCAAAAATCTTGCCTATTCTTTCATAAGTTTAAACACTTTGATACAATTCATAACAAATGAACATGTTATTTTATTTTTTGTTTATAATCTTATTGTCATCAATTTTATGGTTTATTTGTTTGTACAAATATTTATAGATGATTTTGGAATTTCAGTAATTTCATTCATTTCACATTTTGTATTATATTATATAATTTAATTATTTTAAATTGTTAAAAGCCTGACAAATATCATTCTAAGTGTACATTGTTATTACTCTAAAGGGACTTGATGACCCAGAATAAAATTACTTTTCACTACATTTCAAACAGAATAATATCTAGTTCCCCATTATTTTTATTTTAAAATTATTTATAAATTATAATCAAAACAATTTCTTGTTGTTATTAGTTGTGATTATATATATTAATTATCTTTACTTTTTTTCAGAGTTAACAGTGATGGATTGTCACCTCTTGATGTCGCTGTTCTCAGCAACAATCGCTCACTCGCTAAAATGCTCATTGCATTTGGTGCTCAAGAAGGCAACGAATGTAAGTAATAAATTCATTTCTAACGCTGCTAGTTAATATGTAAGTATATTTTCAATATTCCATGTGGATTCTGATTCTTGTAAGAATTTTAGATCTCTGTTATGTGAAATCATGAGAAACCTTAAAACAATTATATTATAAAAACATTAACTCCTCTGTGAAGACTAACAAAAATAAGCTGTCAAATCAAGTAACCCGATATGGAAATGATAATTTTATTTTTTTATGTGACATTTGTATTGGTATGTAGTAACTTAAACTGCTATATTTAGTTTCAAGTGGTGAAAGTTTGCTGTGCCATTTGAAAAATTTGAACTGTGAGGCGAATCAGCGAATATGTGAACTCTCTGGTCAAGATGCCCGAAACCATGGACTATGGCAACGCAGGGCCAAAGGGATTGGAAACATGATCTCGGGTTTTACACAAGCAAGTATGTAATCTTTCAGTTTTTCTAAAATATAATATTATAATGTACAGTGTATGTATTAAATGAGAACTATAACTGTATAATTAAAAATTTCATAAAATTACAAAAAACTATCATTAGGGATGGGGTTCACATCATCATCAGTTTAATTGAAAAATTTTATTCTGATATATTTAATTTAAACTAAGAAATATTTCAGGACCACCTGATATTCCATCACTCGTGGCTGTGGATGTCACTGGGAGTCATTCTGTTAACGTACGTTACCAAGAACCAGACAGTTCTGATTCACCTGTCTGTACCAAATATAAAAGTAAGTACAAACGTTATCATAAAATCCTCTATGTTATCAATGCTTTATGACCATCAAAACTAATTAACCTTACTCCTTTTATATATAATTTGGTGGTGAACTTTAAATGTAAATTCTCTTTGGTCATTTTGAAACTTGAAATAGTTCTCAAAAAAAGACATTAAAAAATTATATTAAAATAAATGATCATTTATGTTAACAACTAGTAGTAAAAGCATTTTCCTAATGCAAACTATTGTTTTTGTTTTTTCCTGAAGAGTACATAATTATTTTAATTTAGATTAATGTTATTATGAAGAATAGTGTTGAGCTTTTAATGATCAATGAATTTTTATTTCCAGTTGAATGGAGCACTGAGAGTGAATTCCGAAACCTAGCTGGTTTTCGAGTGATATTGGACCCAAGGCAACAAGAATGTCAGATAGATGATCTTACACATGGTCAGAAATATTATTTTAGGGTAAGCTGTGGCAATATTCGTGGCTGGGGTCATCCGAGACCTGCTACGCCTCAATCTGTCATACCATCAAGTAAGTTATTTTTATATGTTGATAAAAATATTCTTTTCACACGTTATATTTTAATATTAATGATAATAAATTTTAAATATAGGCTGGAGGGATGTTGTAAAAAGGGAAGACAGGGTCTGCACAGAGGGACTGGCTCAATTGGATAAATTGTTTAGTGAAGTGCGAACAGGAAGGCCTGACATCAAAGCCCTTCAAGAGACCTCAGCCGGCGAAAGGAGAAAGAAAACTACAATCAAGCAATTGTTCACAGCTGCCTCTAAGTTCCAAAAACACCTTAGAAGGTATCCCATATCAGAAACTTATATTTATTTCGTTTTCTTTATTATATAAATATTGATCTCAAAAACTAAATTTGAAAAAACAGGAAAATATTGTAAATCATTCCTCGAGATGATTCTCACCTTGTTTGTTGTTTCATCATGTAATAATTATTTTTTATTTTGTTGATTTTTCATTCACAAACCTTTTTCTTTTTCAGAGGTGTATATCTTTCTTGTTTGTTATATAATGAAGATAAAGTATTACTAACCAACGAAGACTTCCTTCCAGTCATAGAAGTTGATGAGACTTATCCTGGTTCCATTTACCATGACTTTCATTGGTTGTTGAAGGTAAAATTAAACAAACCAGTTCAATATGTTTAATCATTTTCTAAATTATTGTTATAATCTACAAATGATATTATATTTTCAGATTGCATGTACATGGGATGATGTTAAATGGTTGAGGCAAGATATGGAGAAATCTTTAAGTTCTCCTGGAGTACACTTTAGAATAAAGTTGCTGCAAGCAGCCACTGCGATGCAAGTAAGATATGACTTACAATTGTGATTAATGATGAATTATTATTAGAAGTAAAGCTAAGAAAATTGTTTTAAATATTTCTACATCTTTAATGTTTTATAAAAATATACTTTAGAATAAAATCTAGATTATTCCAACAACAAAAGTCATAATTTAAGAATGGAATATGTTATGTACATTTTACTAGTGTAAGTAACATAAATCAGTTTAAGACATATATGTTTTTCAGACTGCTTTAAGCGTCCAGGATCTGGGACAGCTATATCATAAGCCATTGAGAGACTCTGAAGGCACTATTGTAATATGTACTGTAAACTATGTGAGATCACCAAAATCAGTATCTGTCCTCAATTCTCGGTGGATTCCACTCGGCAAACTCAATAAGAGGACGCACAATATTGCAACAGAAGCAACTCTGAGTGATATTCTAATGGCTTCTATTCCTGTAAGCATTTTTAATTATTTAAGTTAGAACTAGTTTTGGTTTTGTTGTTTCAGTTAAAAGAAGATAATGGAAGTAAAAAAATTGCTATGTTACATTTTTAAATTAATATTCTTTATTAATCATTAAAACTTATTTGTATTTGCTAAAAAATAATATTCCACTGATAAATTTGATTAAAGCATTATTTTTATTTTTTTTTTATTTTACTGAATAAGTTTGTTTAAAAAAAGAATAACAATAAGCTCAGATCATTTTGAAATAAATAATTTTCTAGGTAACAATTTATAATAATAATAGTTTTATGTGTTTATGATTTAAAATTTTTACTGTAGTATTTTAATTTCCTTTTTCTTATGAAAATGGAATCTTTTTTTCAAATCTGAATTACAAAATTTGTGTAAGAATTAAAATTAATTTATTGCTTTTCATTATTTCATAACTGAGCTTCTTTTGTCCTTTCATGAGAGTCAATTTGTAGCTTCAAGACAAAAAGTGTTTTGCCAATCTTTCATTTCCATTGGTTATTGGCAGTGTCAAATCTGTCTGTGACAGTGTCTTTTTAATATATATCATCACAAAATTTATAAGTAATTGAATTCCTTCCTTCTTGGAAATTTTATAAACTTATATTTTCAACCTAATAATTATAATTATAGTAATTATTATTGTAAAATCTAAAACTATGATAATAATTGTGATTTAACTGACTAGACAACTGTTTATTTAACTTTTAACCATACAATATAATAATATATAATAGTATTAAATATATATAATAATATCATTAATATTATTCTTTATACATCTCAGCCTGACATATATGTATATTTTAGGACCAAATTACCTACCATCAGGTGAGTAGTATAAAGCTTCCACGTGGATTATACCTCGGCTATTTGAAAATGAGGAGTTGTGTCGACGTTTTACAGGTTTTGGTGCCGGCTAAAGCACCAAATGTTCCTCCGCATTGCAAAATAAGGGATAACCCTCATATTACTGCGTAAGAATGGATTATTTTTGTTTTCTGACAATAATTAATTTTATCGTTATAAATTATGTAATTAATTCTTTTTGTGCCATCATTACAGAGAAGAGTGGGAAAGCTTAACAGTTCATTATGATATGGGCGATAAATCACAGACCGAACAGCAGAAAACGTTTGTTGAGCAGGTCGCAGCAACTGTGAATAGGTTGCTGACGTATATGCAAGTGTCCAGTGATCAGGCTCAGAACCATAGGTAAGTTTTCAAAATTCATAATGAATTGAAGTATTGACTACAGGTTCCTGAAAAAATAAAAATTCAATACCGAATACTGTATGAAGAAGAAACTTAATTGACTTATTACATTCTATAGCTTATGGACAGTTTGCATAATAAATTGTTTTTGTAAATAGATTATACGATGCTGAAGTTGTCGAAGTAAGTACTGACGTCAGCCTACTAATTGTAGCTCCTCCTCCAGAATCAGCCTGCTCAGCACCTGGCCAAGGAGAGATTCTCTTACAACGACCTGATCTCATTCCTCTTCCTGTCCAGGTAATTTTTTTTGATTTAAAGAATATATTGATGATTTGATGACTTTTTGTTTATAATTATTCTTATAAATTAATGTTAACTGTTCCCAATGTTTTTTTGATTTATAAAACTTTGATTAATATTCATTATAAATATTCAATATTCTTATCAAAACTAATGATCTGTTTAAGGTTTTTGAAATGGTGCATTTAGGGACATACCACAAACAACTAGTCGCTCGGTATTCAAGATTAAGCTGTATAATTGAACTGGATACTGCATTAGCCCAGCACAGCCATCGGGAGGTAAACAAAATGACTATTAACTTTTCTTTTCTTTTTTTTAATTTTAAGTTTGTTTACTCTTAATTTATTATTACAGGCCTTCTCTAGTTCTGAAGTTAGTGCGGCAAAGGAAAGACTAACAAGGCTAGAAGGACTCCAAGCTCAGATAAATGCTGCTTGGAAACAGGCAAGATGGCTCTTGGATGTTCTAGCTTTTGCTAGAGATAAAGGCAGTCAAACACCAACTAACATTATTAGGCATTTACTTTCACTTCATCCAAAGAGGTCACATGACAGCATAGGATCTCACAATGGCGTAAGTACTACTGATCAGTATTAAATTTTGCAAGTGGTTGATTTATTCATAAGCCTGGCATACTTTAGATTTGAGTTGAAATTAATGTTGTCGTTCATTGGAAAATTTGAGAGTATGTGTTCATAACATTTACTAAATTGAAATGTATGCTATTAAATAATTTATAGTTATTTATTCAGTTAGGACTTATTTGACAATTCCAAACAAAGCCTTAAATCTCTCAAACATAACTTTATGTTAATTATTTAAAAACATTATGCAAATAGTTTTAATTTTAAAATAGTTGACTTTGAATATTATATGAAGAGAAGATGGTTGGGTATGCGGTCAGGGAAGAACACGAGTAAGTAAAAAACTATTTAATTAGTGCCAACGTTTTAGCCTTAATTTCAGGCTTTTATCGGGGCTGAGAACAAAAAACAAGATAACAACCATAATGAATAAAAGTAAATACAAAATAACTAGAAAATAACAGATAATATAGATATATAAGTAGTGTCAGAAGAAAATGTATAATCTAAGTATTATAAGAAGATAAAATCAGTATGAGAATAAAAATTAAAATTATATAAGAGGAAAGAAAAATAAAATAATATATATATGAAAATCTAGTTAGTAATGATGTACAAAATGAAAATTATTTAAACTTAAAGTTACGAAAATGTATATGAAATTAATTAAATATGTAATGAAAATAACAGAGTTAAAGAAATAAAATATAAAGTTATGTAAGCTAAAAGGAGTGATACAAAAGACAAATATTAGATGTGGTGATTATAAAAATTCATCAAGTGATTAAGTGTACTTAAAGAAAATTATTTAATATTACTGTTATAAAAATGTGAAAAAGAAAATAAATATCAGAATTAAAGAAATAAAGTTAAGTAAGCTAAAAGGAGTAAGTAATACAAATGAATAGTAGATATGGTGAATTTGAAATTGAAATATGAATATGAAAATCCAAAATTTAAAAAAATGGATAGTTTTTTTTACTGTTAACAATTAAAAACACTTTTTTAAAAAATTGTAATAGTAATTTAAAAATTTCAATGAGGAGCATTCTTTACTACAATGGCCAAAGACAGGACTTTATGCAATGAAAAACCTAAAATATAAACTAAAAAGTACTAAATGATGAAAGGAATATGGTCCGGGTGCGGTCAAATAAACTCAAATAGTAGAATTATACTATTTTATTGAGCCCACGTTGCAGGGCTTCGCCAGGGCTATTTTGACGGCGGTCAAAAGAGTCTCTTGTTTTGACCGCCGTCAAAATAGCCCTGGCGAAGCCCTGCAACGTGGGCTCAATAAAATAGTATAATTCTACTATTTGAGTTTATTTGACCGCACCCGGACCATATTCCTTTCATCTTTACACACGGTCAATCAATAATCTTCCAGTATGTCCAAAAAGTACTAAAATTCTACTTTTGGTGTGAGATCACCATTAAGAAGGTAGAACAGTAAAACAGATAAAATGAACATTAATTCTTTTCTGAAATTATAATTAATGATTGGCTAAAGTAAATATGAACAGAATTGAAGACAAAACTTGCTCTGTAGGAAGCAAATTTATTCATTAGTGACACTTAACATTCAACCTGATCAGTCACATTGCAAACCCTAACAACTTAACAAGGGAACAAGTTATCTGTGAAATTAAAAATTACTTTTCTGCTGAGAATGAGAGAAAAATCAACAAACTAAACTTTTTTACACAAACACTTAAAAATTATTATATTTTCATTTTAAAATAATATTTTTATTTAAAACTATCAGCATAAAAAATATTTAGAGAAAAAGGTTGGGGGGAGGGGCAATTGATCTCACAGATTGTATAGGAAATAACAATAAATATCAATGAATTAGGAATAGAAACATCAGTATACTAATATCGTAGATAAATAAAAATAAATTTTATAAAAAAAAATTTAATTTAGGCTATCAAAAATATTTATGCAACTCATCCAGTAAATACATTATACACCACCATCTAATGTCAACATTGTACATTATATTGACATATGAATTATATTCTTCCAGTTGCTCTTACCACCCGATACAACAAAGGCAGTAAAGTCTAGAGGATCTTGGCCAGGACCTGGTGTCAGCAGACTGTTAGGAGCAGCGACAACAGAATTATCAAGAAGTGAGCATCAACTAAGCTGTTCTGGAACCAGTACACCACCACCAATCTTGCGATTGCCACCGCCCAAACCTCTCTCACCTCCAGGTAAAACAAACATATAACTTCTAAAATAACATTTCACCCACAAAGAGATAGCACTAAAATCACTTTTCTGCATTGCTGTTAAATAGCACTCTTATTAGAGCAACCTAGATTGCCGCCTTCTAAATCAGAGGACACTTTAGCTTTGCACACAAGGGTTATGGCTGCACATTCGAGGAATCGGACAAGTACCTCTGCTACTACTTCGCCCCTCCTCTCTATACGACCGGGGTGAGTTGTTCATTTATTTTCTACTTTAAATAACCCACATGTTTATGCTGCTAAATATAAACTTGAAAACCACTTACAATTCCATTCAAAAGTTTAGCAACATCAGTTCTATTGTGTAAAACTATGCTGATATGATACTTGTGCATTTCCGATATAGTCTATATGCATGCTTCTGGTTTAAATTTAGGTTAAATTATGAAATAAAAAGTCAATACTATTTCTTTATTAATTTCAATCAGTAATTATTATTTTATAAAAACCTTTTGGTATAGAAACTATTAAAAATGAGTTAATATGTCAAGGACTTTTAGTTTAGAAAGAAGGTTTAGTATATTCCTCTATAATTGTATTATTTTATGCTCTTTTGTTGCATTAAAGTTTCATCTGCAAAGCTATTTTAGTTTTGTTTTATTTTTTCCAAAATTAATCAAACTTTCTCAACACATCGAGGTGATTTTAAACATTATATACAGGCAGTGTATATTGAGAATTTAAAACAAATTAAAGTTATTCTTAACTTGTTCTCATTATTTTAAAAAAAATGGCTCTCAGATGTATAACAATTAGTAGGCAGCATTCCATTATTGTGACCAAAATAATTTTAACCATTCTTTTTCACAGAAGGTACTGCATGTCTCTAAGTAAAACCGTGGCTATTTATATTTGCTTTTTATGGCTTGGTAAACTAATTTGAAATTTAAATATATCCGCTTTAATTAAGTACCTCATAAAATTTGTATTCTTCAATTATATTGATTTGACCATTTTTTAAAATCCCACAGGAAGGATTAATTTTCTTGATAATATGGTGTGGGATATCAATAATCAAAAATATTGATTGATATCCATATTTCATATTTACTATAAAATTAAACTGATATATTCTCTCATTAGCTTCCTTTGCCTTTAGATCATTGTTTCATTAACCAAAAATCTATTGTTTTCAAATTTGATTAATAGTGTAGTTCTATGGTATTTTTGTGTATTGTGAACTTGGTATTTTGGGTGTAGAAAGATGCTCAAATCTTCTTGCCAAGTAACTTCCTAAGTAATTTGGAAAAAGTCCCAAGTTACTTATTATATTTAATCTGTTCAGAAGTTTTCTTGTCTATACTTCAAATCTACTTTATCAAATTCTTATTATATCAAATCATCATCATATTGAGAATTTGCAACCTTGATGAGAACTGACTTTGTTTATTAGATTATACTAAATTAACTTCAAGTATCTTATTTTTATTTTTTTTTTTTTTAATGTCTCTATTTGCCAGAGCAAGAAGAATTCTATACTTTTGTTTTTTCATACTAGAGTGTAAACAAAGGAGGCTTTTTGTTTTTTCTTACTAATCTCAAATGTTACATTGCCAATCAAAACTTCGGAATCACCAATTCTGTTGAGCAAAAACTGCGCCAACATTTTGCCAATTTCCAATATAATTAATAGAAAAGAGAAAGACATTAAGAACTGGGATATTATTGTAATATAAATCTTGAAAAAATAAAATAAAAACATCCTCTCACCTTAACCGTAATTTACCTTGAGATTTGATAAAGATAAACACGTTTAAACCTTAATGAGTTCTGAATCTGAATTTATTTTGTTTATTTCCTTAAGGTATGGAAGTGGAAGTCTTTATTCACTGTCCTCAGATGACTCTGGGGTGATTAGCAAGAGTAAGAGTGAAGGAGAGGAAGGAGCGACAGTCCCAGCACCATCTCCTGGCATTCTCCAGGTATGAAAAAGTTTATCACAATTCCTATATATGAAATATATAGAAGGGAAAAGTATTTAAATTGTAAAACACTTTGAATCTGAATTTCCAACAGAAATTTACGTTTTAAGGTCTCTAATGTGATTAAGGTAGGTGTATGCCGTGGATGTTGCAGCAAATTTTTCACTAATGTCAATTTACTAAAAATGCCACTTTATATCATAGATTTTATACTTTTCTTTTACAAATCTATTTTATCAAATACAGCTCTAACAACTTTGATTACATTCATCAAATTACAATTTAATGTTCTTCAATATCAGCTAGGTCTTATCCTCGTTGAAATAATTTGACATTGCATAAATGATGAATCTTTGAAAAATCTTCCTCTAAAGTATCTTTAATATTTTTTATTTGAAATAAATAACCAGTTCTCATTGTTGGTATTACTAAATAATGGATGAATGCAAAATATTAAAAACTTTGATGAATAGCTAAAGGAGAATGAAGGAAAAATATGGACAGATTCGAATCAGAAACAAAAATCAAGATGATTAAAACAGACCTTAAATGCCAAATTTTCAATTCAAAATCTTCCAAATTACCTTTCATTTGAAATAATTAACCATTTCTCATTGTCATAATTGTACAGACTTACCTCATAGCTAAGTAAATAATATCGATTAACCACAGTTGGTTTAATAACTATGTTTTTCCAGGTATATGCAGCTTACGAGACGGGACTTGCTGCAGGGACAAGCCTTAAGATCCATGTTAGCCCTCGGACAACTGCAAGGGAAGTCGTTGACCTAGTTGTTAAGCAGCTCAACATGGCCGTGGTCCTAAAAGGGAAGGAAGGGCCTATCTACTCTTCCGAACAGCTGCCTAACTTCTGCCTTGTTGCGGTCATCGGTGCAAGGGAGCGCTGCCTTCGAGATGACTTCAAACCTCTCCAGCTACAAAACCCCTGGAAGAAAGGGCGCTTGTATGTGAGGCAGAAGCATGATGTCCTTGCCGCTCTAGAGCAGAGTTCAAGGCACTCGGCCTACTTATAGTCAACTCAACGACACCCGTTTAATGTTTTACCTTTGTTGTTTTTGTCCCTTTCTATCAGCCACTGGTACAGTACTTTCTTCGAATCTTTTTTATGAAAATTTAAATAATGATAGCAATAAAATCAAGGCATAATAACAATAATTATTTTGTTTATTCTTGATAATGATTGGTTATATGAGAAAATTACAATAATTTACTAAAATATAGGATGAACATAATTTTTCTCAAGTAATGTGGGGGAAGAAAAATCAAACATCAAATAATAAATCAATTTTCAAATTTAATCCAATAAGAAACATGCATGCTTAATTATAGACTATGCATATAAACAGTACCATATCATAAAATTATTATAAATTAAAACAAAGCTATTGGTTTCTCCTTAAACTAACCTTATTAGTTTAGTATTCTCAATTCTTAATTATAAATTTGATTTACATCAGCCTGCCTGTTTTATTTACATAACTATCAACTATTATCTTTCTTCTCAACTTTTGATATAATTATAACGTTTTCGTTGAATTTTTTAAGTATGAAGTATTCTCAGAGACACCTGTTTGAACAATTTTCTTTATAGCATTTGCTCTCTCCAAAATGTGTGATAATTAGCAAATATCTTTCACTTATTTATATGTAAATCGTAGTTATATATCCCCAAAATTGTCTTCAATTGATCACATTTTCATAACAGATAGTATCAGAAAAAACCTCGACCTACATTCAAGCAAATACAGCATCCGAATTTAAATTTGTTATTTATGATAAAAAGCTTTTAGTTGAGTTCTAAATGGATTAGAATGCCTTTAAAATTTCAATAGAATTTCTTTGAGCTCTTTTTCTGGCAAATGGCTGATTCGAAGAAAGTACACCATTGCAGTGAACCCATTTTGTGATTTTAATCAAGAGACTGCTCTCAACCTAATATTATAAGTGGTATAAATAAGACTGTCTGATGGCTATTAATTTGTTGGATACTTTTACTCTAATTGGTAATTGAGATGGCTGAAGAAAGTTGTCTGAACACCAACTTAACTATTTATAAAAATAATAAAATGATAGTTTTAATATGTTATAGATTACCATGACTAGTTTCTTTTTGATTGAAAAGTTAACTGAACATTCCAATGTCAAGACACTTTATTCTTCTGTGAATCATTATTTATTTTTTTAAAAATCACTGACCATTCTTCAGGACATTATAGTTGTCAATTTGTTTTTTTTTAATTGAAACAAGTTTCGACATTACATCAGTCACCGTCCAATAAGTTTTGCTGACTAAAGATCTCTTAAGGGACTATTATTTGGAAAATCTTCCTCCTGAAAATACTTCATTAGGATAGATTGTATTTGATTAGTTTTTGTGCTTTAGAACAATGCAATTATAGTTATATGTATATGTATATGATATATATACTTATATATACATATAGATATATATAAATATTTATGTAGTGACACTATCGGCTGTTAACTAGTTTTTAAGGTCTTTGCATAACAACGGTAGGTGATCTAATCATCTCATCAGTTGAAAATTTGATTTTTAAAAATTGTGTTATTTTAAGTGCAATACGGTTGCCATTTGTAATTAATTTAAAGTTTTTTTTGTATATAGAAGTTATATTTTCGATAGTATATTATAATATGGCATTATAAAGAGTAAATGTATATATAATTTGGTTTGAAAATATTTTGAATTAAAGAAAAAAAAATAAGAGTAATATATTTATCTCTGATAGATATTTCAGACACACCTTATTGTTAGGGTCCAATCTGTGATGGATAAATACTAAACGATTACTATGCCTCTCATTTTGGTGAACCCTGAATGAGAGCTATGTTCTGTTGAAAATATATCTGTATCTATTTATTGGCGACATGTCAATCAGAGCTTACGGCTTCTGATGTTTTCAAGTCAACAATTTCCCAAAACCTATTCATTATATTGTATATATTGAAAATAAATGTTATTTATAAAGTGTCTGTTTATTTATTTTTTCTTATGTTATAAAAAAAAAAAAAATTGATTTCTTATCAGTAGTACAGAATTTGATGCAATAATCAAGAGCCTAGATTTTTATGATGTATAAAACTATGCAACTAAATAGGCATTGCAAAATCTAAAAATGTTTTACAAAATTCTATTAGTTACAAAGAGATATCATTGGATGTAATCTTCATGCCTTGATGAAATTATTCTTTATCCTATAGTACATTCAATGTTTACAAATATGTTCTTTCATTTATGAATTTAATAAAGTAAAATAAAAATGCAATGGGACAGCCTTAATATGTAATTATTTTTCATATAATATTACATTTCGAAAGATTTTTTTTTATTATTTTATTTATTTAATGTGATTTACAACTGTACAAATAATAAATACAATAAGTAAATATGTTGTATGTTTCATACACTTGAAAATCTTGGGAAGGAACCACCCATTGGTGGTACTTCAAACATTAATTTAAATTAGAAGGTCCCATGGGCGTCTTCTCTTCAGACGCGTCGGAGGATTATCAGGGATTGTTAAGGATGAAAGATTAAGAATTAGGTTGGGTTAGGATGGTTAAGGAGTTTGGAATGAAAAGACGCATATCTGTTTTGGGCCAAATCTGCAACGAATGGGATGTTAAGACGTTTGTGAGTGAGTTTATTTGTAACATAATAGGGTGCATCAAGAATTTTGGATTGTAAGGATTGAATGCGGGAGGAATTTGATGGTTTGGTGGAGCCCCAGAGCTCAATTCCATATGTCCAAATTGGGGTGATTATCGTAGAGTATACTAATTTTTTGTAGTGAATGGGAAGTTTAGAGCGCTTGTCAAGTAAGTGTTGTAGCAATCGGAATCTATGAGCAGTTTCTTGTCGTTTCAGTCTTGTGTATGGATTCCAAGTATCTTGTCAAGATGGAGTCCTAAGTATCGAATCTGTTCAACAGGCATTAGTGGAGTATTTAGAAAGGACACTGTAGGACAGGAGGGTAGAGGTTTAGAATGTGTGCTGTGATAAGATCATGGCCAGGACCTTTTTTAGAAGGTAATTGGTGGATGATGTTCATTATTTCTGAGGGATGAAAGGCATTAGGAGGAAGGGTCATTTGGAGTGGAATTGTAATCTCTGCTTCAACATGTTCAAGATGGGTTGGATTAAGGATATCAGGATGGGAGTTAAAAGTTTTAAATGTTCGCTGAACATTTGAGTTTTTTCTTCATCTGATCGTGTCCAAGTTTTATTTTCAGTGAGAAGTGGATGGTTGAAGGATTTGTATTTTAGTAGTTCTCCATAATGATTTGTCAGTGGTATTTAAGTTTTCTGTTAAGTTCTGGAAATTTTGTATTCTGTGTTTTTTAATTTCTGCTTTTAGTTTGTTAGTCTATGTATTATAATGACTTTTGTCTGAAGGATATCTTGTTCTGTGTCACCTCGCTCTTGTCCGGTGTTTTTCTGTTAATAATGCTTGTATGTGATGAGGTAAGTTGTTTTCTCTAAAACTTTTTATGTTCATTGGTGAAGTATTGTTAATGATAGTAGTTCCTATCGATCTAGAAAGTATTTCGATAGCAGAGTCGAGCTGTTCTTTTGTTTTTAGTGAAATTTTTAAGTCAAGTACGTTTTCTAGATCAGTCCGACAATTTTTCCAGTTTACCTGTCCTGTAACCATTGAAGGGAGAGAGCGTCTAGGAATAGGATTTGAATGGATGTGAAGTAGAACCGGGCTATGATCTGAAGATAGGTCATCTAAAGATTGAATTGTGGATTGTGAGGTGGGTATTTGGGAAGTAACAAATATATCAAGGATATCGGGACATTTTTTAAGGAATGTAGGCCAATAAGTAGGATTTTTAGGGGAGAGGATGGAATAACTATTGAATGTTGTGACTTGGGAAAGAGTCCTACCACGAGTATTGGACGCTCTGCTTCCCTACCATTGATCTTTGGCGTTCTAATCTCCTCCAGCAATAAATCGCGGACCAAAGGACCGGAATAAGGAGTCAAGATGGCTATAGGAAAGGGAATTACCTGGAGAACAATATACAGCTGAAAGTGTAATGTTAAACGGGCAAGAGGATAAGCTGACGGATGTTGATTGAATAATATCAGACGGTGTGGAAGGAATAAGGGAGTGAGATAAAGATTTATGAATAAGGATACAAGAACCTGCATGGGATGTGTTGTCAGGGTGATCTGTTCTATATGCAACATAGTCGCGTATGTAGAAGTAAGAATCCTTTGTAAAATGGGTTTTAGTCAGTAGTGCCAAATCGATGAAATATTCATGGAGGAAGGGAGGGGAGGGGAAGCTTGAGGTGCCTGAACTCGACGAGTTACTTCTACATATTTAATAATAGGCTGTCTTCTGGAGTTGATGGGTTGTTAGAAGCGATTGTTGACTGGGGTACGATGTTCCACTTCACTCATTGATGGGCCAGGAAGTTCTTCTCCTAGAACCACTTTGCTTTGAAGGAACACTTTTAAGGCAGAATTTGTGGTTTTTTGACATTGCATAGTTTAGTATATTTCACAACCTTTGTAGTTAGCAGGATGACCTTCTTTCCCACAGAGTACGCATTTAGCTGGAGTCTCTCGAGTCTTCAGACAGGTGTCAGATGGATTCGAAAGATTTAAATAAAATAGATGAATTGAAAAATAATTATTTATGATTTTTTTTTTACTCAGTAATGAAAAACAAAAAGTTAAACTGTTGCTTTTATAAAACATCTATAAAACTTTTTTATAACAAAAAAAAAGTATATAAAAAAAAACAGAACCTTTTACTAATTTTGTGGAAACCAATTTTCTTCTTAAAATGAGCAGTTTCTTCAAAAGTCATTTACATATAATATCCACATTCATTACATGAACCTGTATTGTTTCTAAATATGTAATTTTCATTAAAAATGTAGAAAGATTAGGTTGGTATGCTATTCAATTATAATTTTTAAAAATAAATAAATTTCAATCATTTATTGAATCATTAACATATTTTTTTTTTCAAGTTGATCAATTCATCATCAAAAACATACTTTAACAATTTTTTTTTATATTTACAAAAACACATAAAGTTATTTAAATAAATACATAAATTGTCTTAATATCTCTTTATAAAAACAACAATATATAAATATCACCATTGATTCTTACAGCCTTTCCATTAATCTCAATTCTGCCCAAAAGGCAGTTCCCAAAATTATCACAAAAGATAAAGTTGGAAATAACATAAAGGGTAATGTTAACATAAATTTACACTCTTTTTTTTTTTAATTATAATAAAAAATTACAATAACTAAAATATGATAACAGAATCCTTTTGATTAGTTTTATTAGTTTGATTCAATTGAAAAATATTTACATTTCCGGTGTAAAAGATATTAGAATATAATAATTATAAGAAAATGAGATTCAAACTGAGTTGCTTTTTTAAGTCTAATGGAAATTAATATCAATAATGAAAACATGACTTTAAAAATGAAACTAACTAATTGTACTTGAAATTTATAATTCACTTACGGTTATCTAATTGGTAATTAGTACATCTTTGCAAATTTCTAGGGGACTTCGAAATAACTTTTGCAAAAAAATAAAAATAAATAATTTCAAATACTTCTTACAAGTACAAAAAACAAAAGTCACCTGAGAGAAAATAAATGATATTAAAAAAAAAAAACAAAAGATAAAAGTAATAATCCAAGTAACTATTACAAGTATAAAAAAGGAAAAAAGACATAAATACTTCAATTCTTTTTTTTTTTTCTTTTAGCTATATAAATAACAAATTGAGGTAACCGTTAATTTTAGAACAAGCAGCTAGAGATCTAGAGTGCATCATACCACTAAACCTTCATCGGTTGGTTCCTCTCTTCACTTTCCATTCATAAACAGAATATAGCCTAAAACATAATGGAAACTGATATCAAAGAAACAAATAAAATAAAACTAATATATTTTACATCTGTAAAATGTGATATTTTTATAATGTGATCAAAATGAAAATTTCGACCCCTAGAACCTATGAAGAGTTCAGGAGTTCAGTACTTTTTTAAAGAAGTAATGTTTCTTGAACAGTGCTTATACAAGGTGGTGGCTTGTGTTCATGATCACTATCAACCGCCTGATTTTTCCCCCAATTAAGGGTACCCACTTAATGAGGCTGCGTAGACCCTGGATGGCTGCAAAACCCACAGGGTTGACTCAAATCTACAGTAAAAGAATAAATAATTATCTGCTGCAACCAGATTTGAACCCCGGGAACCTAGGAGTTAGTAACACAGTGATTTACCCACTGAACTTCTTATATTGTAACTTCTTATAATATGTTTTGAAAAAATGTCGGGCATCAAGTTGACTGTATTAACAAATCTAGATGATGGTAGATGTAATAATGATTTAGTCATTAAAATAAGTATGGCCATATTTCAAAAGGAAAGATTAGTATATTTAATTTTAGAGGAATTGTCTAATCAAGATATGTCTGTTTCAACTAACAGACATAAAATAATGAAACTTAGGTGAATATATACAAAGTTTATTAAAACAACATTGGGTTGCTACAAGATTTTGGATCGCTCATTACTGGAGACCGGATTTTAGTGCAATTGCAACTTTTGTTCCCTAACTTCAAATCCAGCCAAACCTCAACAGGTATTCGAATCATGGGAAATTCAAATAAAACTAATTTGATATTGCACGTTTTATGTTTCTTCTACAATTTTGTAAGTTTTGAGTTTTATCTGCATAACATAACATGCTATACTGTTTTGGACAAAATTTTGATTTTTGTTGGATAAAATTTAATGCTTCAGCTAAATTCCTCATAGTATACACACATAGCTCAATGTATGCCAATATTTATTCATTTTATTATTTTTTCATAGTTAATTTATACTATAACATCGACAAATTTGAGGTAAAGCAATGCATTGATTAACATATGAAGAGTCAAATTCAATTTTAAAAAAAGAACAAGTAAACACAAGTGACGAATGTTCTTGAAATAGAATTAACGAGTGGTTTCCGGAAACTATCAAAAAGTCTCTCTAGAATAAACTTGTTATAGAAAAGTTTCAGTGTTGTTTATTAGTTGGATTCCCAGTCCCTTCATTCTCTCATGTGACTTTTTTATCACTGGGGAAATTTCAATTTTGATTATACATTATTATACTGCATTACCTTACATTATTTTAAATAAAAAGCAAACAAAAATCAATTGGTCTGGTCAATATGAATTTACAAATACTTTTTAAAGTTTTTCAATACAGATTTATTACTTATTAGTTTTTTGGTTTATTGTACAATTGGAAGGTTAAGCAGAACAAGCAATGTGAAATTTTAGGGGAAATGAAAAAGAGAATTATGCTTGGAAAAATATTTTTAAATATTTCTATATGGTCTCCTCTATATTATTTCTAGAACTTAAAGTTAAAAATTGAATGTAGTGATATGAATATAAAATAATTTAATACAAATAGCTTCCTCATAGCTCTTCAATTAAGGACAAAATTTTAGGTTTTTAATCAGATTAATTTTGTTTTTTATTTGTTTGCATTAATGTAAAGAGTATTTAGCGAGTTTAATTTTATTCAAATGATGTTAGGTAAGCTTTCTATGTATTAACATAAATTATACAATAAGGTTGACAACTCCAAGATTTGGGTGTTTTTCATTTTACATAATTTGAGTTTTCAATGCAAAAACATTTTGGATTTTTCACTGCAAGTTTTTCAGTGTGTTACTACATAAAAATCCAGTTTCTATTCGTTACTGATGTTTAAGTCTCCATTTAGGGCTTCTTTGACTTCGGAGTAAAAAAAATGCATTAATTGTGGTTCACCTTGAATAATCCAACACAATCCTCTACCGGCGATGATAGGTAATTTTTTTTTTGGCCATCATTTAGATCACTATTTCATATCCCTTTTAATCTACCTTCACCAAATTTTCAGTACCATAATTGTATGTAAGGAGGGAGGTTGTGCATAATTTTTTAATAAATTGTTCAGTGGAAGTTGATTTAAGTTTTATAGAAAGCTTATAGGGTAAATATTACCCACTACCTCCTTTAGTGTGTTGGGGAGGTGAAAATTCTCCTCCAGAACATCAATGATTTTATCTGAAACTTCATTGGATTAAAATTACAAGGATCTATAAGATTAAAAAATTGAAGCTACCAACTGATCTTACTACAATTATGGAGCAATGATTTGCTGGTAGAGAATCGCTAAATCAAAAGAAAAATTGAAGAAGAAAATAGATAAACTGTAAAATCAACAAAATAATTCTATATACCCATCTAATAAACGTAGAAAGGCGACAAATTAATTGCTATAAGCTAATATATCTGGACTTGGGTTTTTGCATAAATTGTGCTAATGAAATTGGGATATTTCAATAAAGTGTATGTTAATATTTTAATAAACTTAACACATAAATTTTGAAGTAATTTTTAATAAGGATTGATTAATAATTCATAATTTTGATGAATAAATATATTTTTTTTAAACAAAAAAAGAGAAATTACAACATTAAAGATCTATTTGGGACCATTTGAATATAATTATCCAAAAAGTTTCAAATGGTATGGTAAGCCATTATTTAAGTAAGTTAAATATTCAAAATTTATGAAACAAGACCATGTTTCGACAATGCAGAAAGATGGTTTAAAATATAAAGTAATTGACAATTATGGTCTATATTTTGAACAGTAACTTTAATGTGCAGATTTTATAGTTAAATTTAAATAACACTTATTTTTTTAACTAAAATTTTCTGAATAACCTAGTATTGTATGATTTTAATAGCTACTGCAAAGTATGATACCCTACAAACCTTACTAAAGCTACAATAAACAGCACACTAAAAAAATAATTCATAATCAATGATTATATAATATAATCATTGATTATGAATTATACCAAAAAAATAATTCATAATCAATGATTATATAATATAATCATTGATTATGAATTATACCAAAAAAATAATTCATAATCAGAAGATTGGAAAAAAAATTCAACATACTGAAAATAAAAATCAAATCGTGTATATATGGTGAACTTGACAATTGAAATCTGATTGGAACGTCACCCTAATTTCAATAACAGTATAAAATTACTAGCATATCAAAGGTAGAAAGTTGAAATATTAGTAAATGATTTTAATGAATAAACAAATAAATAAATTATATTCCATATGTCATAATAATTTATTTTCTTAATTCTTGGCAAATATACCAGCAATTTTATTTAATGTCAGTAAGCTTTGGTCTCATAAGAATATAAGTGTTTGTAAAAGTTTCCTTAAAATAATGTATTTTTGTGTTCAAATTTGATGTAGCAATTACAACAGTAAATAAATTTTAATAATAATCAAAGACCAACTATTCTTAAACATACTTACTTACCTACAATATAAATTAAATCCTCAACAAAGCGGCCAAGTCTACAGGAGACGTGACGGGAAGGGAGCAGGCTCTACCCCTGCACACGTACGCCGCTTCCCGATCACCGAGCTTCTTCATCTTTCTCACCGATTCATTTCTCGTAACGATAAAGTTGTCTGAGTTAGATCCGGTGGTCACCAACACTATGCCTGGGATTATGTTGCTCTGAGCGACACGGATTAGCTCTACGGTTTCACTTTTGCTCATATCTCCAGTAACCACGACCTGATAAATCCAATAAATGACATTTGATTTAAAAAAAGTGAAATACGTAGTTTCTTTTTAAAGTGGATAACTAGTTTTCAAAAATCATTCAATCCTTAATTAAATTATTCGGTTAATTCTAAGTACATATGTTGTTTCATTATTTAAATCTTTTT
The DNA here is from genome assembly GCF_000696795.3 of Halyomorpha halys. Lineage (NCBI taxonomy): Eukaryota > Metazoa > Arthropoda > Insecta > Hemiptera > Pentatomidae > Halyomorpha > Halyomorpha halys. Next base: position 109,604 of record NW_027115553.1, read on the forward strand.
GTCTCTAAAATTATATATTATTCCTTTACTGCTTTGCTTTGATAGTGCCAAAACTGAATAAAAAAAAAAAAAAGTTATTTTGACTTGGACGTATTCCAAATGCAATAGCATAGACTGGTATGACATTCTCTACAAAGGTCCCAGTATAGACTGTCCCAAAGTGACCCCAATCTATGGAATAGGTCAAATATAAAATTTGTAAAAAAACTTTTTTTTTCCAGATGTCCCACAATCCAAGCGTAACTACATAGCAGTATATTCATATTCAAATCACAGCTTTCTGAGCTCCAACATCATTCTAATACTACAAATACTATATTAACTTTTTAGTAAACAGAATGAGACTCACTCCATAAAATCAGACTTTTCATTTTTTAATATTGATTCTTATAGCATTGAATAAATGGTTAAAAGCAGAACATTAAATTTAATTTATAAATAATCTTTACACTTTATTGAGACAGGTTATTATTGTTTAAATACATAACTTTTATCCAATTTCAGTCTAAAAACAATTTTTATTTCTTAATAAGTCTGACATTTCAGCAAATTAGACGATCCTCAAGGAAAATTGATCACAAACAGCTTTTATTATACATATGATCTTTAACAATTTTAAGCAAATAACAATATGATTAAAAACATATGATATCTTGATACGATTTTAGAACCACATCATTTAAAAAAACAACATTATGCAGGCTATTCTGCCCAGGTGATTAATTTCAGTCCACAATTACCCTATGAAATATTAAAACATTAGGGAATCATAAAATTTTGTTAATAAGCAATTCTTAGATTGTCTAATTAACTAATTTGTCAATTCTTCACATTAAATTAAGAATTAAAATTTTTTTTTTATTTAAAAATTGTTTAGAGACTAAAATTGGATAAAATTTATTTATTTAAACAATTAAATTTAATAATTTATTACATTTTTTATATCCTATTACAAAAGAAAAAGGTTAGAGTTAGGCAACTAGAAATATTACAAGAACAACTTTTGTGAAAACTTTTGAAATTTGACTTAAATCATACAATCAACTGAAAGTCTCATCGAGCACGACCTCTTTAAGGATCACAAATTTATAGAATCACAATTTTCAAAAGATAAGATTACAAATTAATATGAACTTAAGTTATAAAACTAGTAGAAATAATAATACCATCAATAATATATAATTGTAAGACAATAATCTTCTGCTGGGGAGTATGACTAATGAATCTAATTTGCTGAAGAATTACCATACAGTTAGTAAAAGTTTCACATAATTTCTCTTTATTTCCTACCAAAAATAAAAGTTAACCCTCAAGTCCTCGGGCCTAATAGAGTTACACTCATATATTTTAGGAACAACTTTAAAAAATCACTGGTTTAAAAGGTTTCTAAGATAGAGAACTCTTAAAATAATTTTTAAGTAAACATTGCCAACTAAAAAAAGATTGAACTGAATTGGCTTTGACGATTCTATAACCAAATCCCTAACATATGTGTCGCATAAATAAATAACGTTTCAAACAGAATAAACTTTGTGCTGAAAACTTTGATTGGGCCATACCAAAACAAAAGAATATGAAACGCACGGCAAACAATCTTGGAAGTTTTAAGTGAACTCAACATTTGATCAACAGTTGGTAATTGACAAATGAAGAATGTTGATGCTATTACGTACCAGTGTTGGAGCGTCGTGATAGAGCATAAGAGCACACACCATTTCGGGAAGTGCAACAGGGATTCGTGATAGCCTTGAAGTAAAAGAAGATAAAAGTTTACTGGCCTTTTCCTTCATTTCTGGGCAATCTAACATACAGCCCAGTCTTAGCAGGTTACCAGCTGCAACTGAGTTACCACTCGGCTCGGCACCGTCCTGATCTAACATAACAAATATTAAATCCATTTAAAACTTTGTAAAAGATAAATAAATTTTAATATAATCGTATATAACAATAATTTAAGAGATGTATTGCATGAGAAAAATTAAAAGAGCTTAAAAAGAAGAGTTCACACCAGTATCATCAAAATCGTAAGAAGTTTTAGTATAGCAGTTTATAGAAAAAATTTTTTTTGGCTATTCCAAGATCAAATGATGCACCTAAAATGATTTGGTAAAGAGGCAACAAAAACAAAAATGACTAAAAAAAAAGAAACAAAAACGGTAAACTCGTTTGAGATATAATCGTGACTTTTCTAAATTGAATAATTAAACTTTTTTTTCTATGGAATGTTGGTGTAATTTAATCATTTAAAAACCAACTAAACATAAAGATCTATAAACCTTCTTTAAGCCGGAAAAGATTGTGGCCGTCCGAATTAGAGGTGGAAAAGTAGCCAGCAAGCCCATGATCCCAGAACAGTTCATCCTGAGAGGCCTGTAGAACAGAGGCCCATACGAGCCAGTCGGGATTGAACGTGCATTCGTATAGATCAATGAGGCCTTTGATGAGGCAGGCATAATCATCCAAGAATCCTTCAATCGGCTCCTTGCTGAAGTATTAATATCCAAAGTTAATGACAAAAAGTATAAAAAACCATTGAAATGTTAAAAGTAAGTTTTGACCAACATACATTTGAGCAATTTTATTATTTTCAGTGTAACAACTTCTCAAGAGCCTTTTTTTGTCAGTATAGAGGTACTTCTTGACAAAGTTTGCAGCATCGATAGCTCGTTGCTTGTAGCCTTCATCATTCAATGCACTCGCAGCTTTGGCATAGGCAGATATCATTAACCCTGTAACATAAAATGGAAATAATTTCATTCCAAATCAGTTAAGGGAAATAACAAATATCAGATAAAGGAGTACAAAACAAGAATTTTCAATAAACGGTATATACTGGGCTCAGATTATTCAACATTCTTTTAGCCTGGTATCCTTTTTTTTATTATAGTTTATTTAATATAAGTAGTTTATATAAATATATATACTTTAATTAATACTAATCTGAAATTTAACAAAGGATTTAACAAGGATGGATCTGTATGGAGATCAGTCAGTGTTAAATAAAAAAAAATAAATATGAGTATTTTTTATTACTTTCTTTACCACCAACGTAAAGATAGTAATGTATTCAGGCCAACTTCTTGATGTGCAGTTTTCAATGGATCTATCCCTTTTAGAGCCTTCTTAATACAAAAAAAAACTTTGGGGCCATTGGTCTGTCTGTGCCATAAATATCTCTTGAACAGATTGCTTCAGTCTATGATTTTTTTATATAAAATAGGGTATCTTGAGGGTAATAGCCAAAAATATGTTTTTTTCTTGACAAGGATTTTGATTAAGATAAAAATTGTATATAGTCTTCTGAAATATATTCACTTTTGGTTATTAATTTTTTTAATAATCCAAAATCTATCTAAAAAATGTTCTCCCAGAACATTCCAGATTCTCATCTGAAGGATAACTAAATTTTCAAAAATAAAATACCTAAGGGACCAATATTAGTGAAGATACAGCAAGGAATTATTGTATTAGTCTTAGCAGCCAAATATTTTGTCGAGTATTTTAATAAATTTTGCTTACTGTCAGTGATTAAATAGATTTATATCTTATTTAATTGGCAAAAGACAGGTTTCGATCATAAAAATTTGTAATTAATTAAGTAAATGATCCTAAAGAAAAAATTTAAATATAGACAATAAATACTAAGGCAATAATTTCACAAACCATTCCATGAAGTGATAATTTTATTATCCAGATGTGGTTTCGGTCTTTTCTGTCTTTCTTCAAAGAGAATTTTTTTCCCGATTTCCAGTTCTTTATGTAGATCTGGAAGACTTAAATCAAATTTATCACAGGTGTCACGTTCTGAATGGAATACAGCTAGCACATTCTGACCTTTTAATTCACCATGAGGATCATTTTCCGGGGATACATTTCCTCTAGGTTTAATGCTATAATAATGACAGAATACTGAGCTTAAATTATGTTCTGGCTTTGTTTGCAATGGTATACTTAGCAGGCTATTGATTTGATCATAGGTCCAGACACAAAAAGCGCCTTCTTTTTTCTCAGTACTGTCATGCGTCGGATACGAATCAGCATCCTCAGCACTATAAAAACCACCTTCCTAAAAGATAATTAAAGGTGATTAATTCCTTAAAAGTGCAGCTGTGATAGGCAATAAAGAGCAACAATAAATATATTTTCTTACTGGATGGCTCAGATCTCGAGAAACATAGGTCAGAATATCCCTCACCACATTAGCATACTTATTATCTTTTGTTAATAAATAAGCATTAGAATAGACAATAGCTAATTGCGCTTGGTCATACAACATCTTTTCAAAGTGTGGTACATGCCATTTGCTATCTGTAGAATACCGAGCAAAGCCCTGCAAGTAATTAATACAATAACAACAAAAAAATGATTTTAGCACTTATACATGAAAAACAAAGATTTTTACCATTAGGCAAATTATTACTGAATTTCATGATAACAATCATTAAGTACTAATATACTACGATAAACTGTAAAATTACCTGAGCAACATGATCATGGATTCCTCCTTTTGCCATTTTGTCAAGCGTATGAAGTGCCATCTCCTTTGCTTTTTCCCCACTCTCAGACTTAGGGTCTCGCGCAATAAGGTGAAATAGGAAACTATAATTGGCTGGTTGTGGAAATTTTGGAGCCATTGAGAAGCCACCAAACAAAGGCTCATAACTGTTGCTAAGTTGATTAAAACATAAATCCCAAGTTTCTTTTCCTGGTACTTCTCCCCCAATCAATGAACCAGCTAGGCTAACATCAAAAGCAGTCGTCTGTTCTAAGAGCTCGGTTATTCTTTTACCAGTAGCTGAAACTTTAGCCCGCTGCTCAGCCCACTATAAAAATCAAATTTTAAATATAAACAAAAAATAAAAGCATACTTCAAAAATGTTACGAGATGCAATACTAGTACATAATATGATGAAAATAAAAATTGAACATCATACTTGCTTTGCCATGTTAAGAAGTACAGTTTTAAAACCAGGTCTACCATAGTTGTCTTTAGGGGGAAAATAAGTACCACCAGCTACTGGTTTTAAATCTGGAGTCAGGAATACACTCATAGGCCACCCACCACTTCCTGACGTAGCCTGGCAGAAAAAACGAAATCAGAAATAAAAAATTAAACACAAAACTTTCAACGTTGATAAGGAAGAGTATTACTTGGACAAATGTCATATAAATCTTATCAACATCAGGCCTTTCTTCACGATCAACTTTAACATTCACAAAATATTCATTCATAATTGAAGCAACATTTTCATTTTCAAATGATTCTCTTTCCATTACATGGCACCAGTGGCAGGTAGAATAGCCGACTGAAAGAAAAATAATTTTATCTTCTTCACGAGCTTTCGCAAAGGCCTCTTCACCCCATGGGTACCTTAAACAGACAAATCAAAAAGAGCATCAGATGTGAAGAAAGGTATATAAAAATAATGAGACAGATATTTAATAAGATCAAAACATATTTTCTTTAAAAGTGCTAACGCAATGCTTGATGATTTACCATACATAGGATATTTACAACACATAAACTTAAAAATGAAAATATGTTTGTTTATTACCTCAAAATGACGATGTCAAATAAGTTTACTTAATTTTCAAATAGGTAACTTCATAATGAACCAAATCAAATAATGGATAACCAGATATATATAAAGAAATGTTTATATTTAAAGTGACAAAATGAAATTTCAATATAAAATTTGGAAATATAAATAACAAACCACTTTAAGTAATGAAAATAGGAAATAAATATAAAAAATGTATTCCAACAATTGTAAATATTTTCTCAACTGTCAATAGACTATAAGGTCTATGGACTCGACCAAACATTAAATGTCTTAAAGCAAATATTGAATCCAATTAAATGATACACTGCATTAACATAATAAATTCCTACTCATTGTTTGCAATAGAATGTGCCAATGAAATACTGATTAATGATTGATTTATTTATAAACATATTGTTGAAACTTACCAATCTACGGGGTTAGTCGCATGTTGTAACAAATAAGGAGATTTCTCCTTACCCAACCTATTCCGATACTGTTTTTGTTCACTTTCAGTTACAGATTTTTCAGTTGCCATTTCCTCCCTTAACAACCTTACTGAAGTACTGAGTGGCCTGCGAAAGCACACTGTTAAAAATTGTTGAAGCACAAATTGAATTGCATTTGAAGTATATTGAAGATCACCTACCTCTGAGGAAAAATGTGTTTAAAATAGAGTCCAACAGGATGATGAAAGTTCCTACATATCACTAACTTGGAAGCCAAGTGAACATATGGGTAACGTAGAGCACTGAAGGCTTTGCAATTTGCGTATACCCTACCGAAAAACATAACATTGGAAAGAAATGATACTGTATAATCAGAGAATTAGCCGTGTCTAAGTCAGATAAAAATAATTTGAAGAATGGGTACACAACCCAGCCATGACAGAAATCCACTGATCTTTCGATCAGCTGCTCCACTTTTATTCATACTATTAGGTCCTTCTGATAATTCGATAACTACTCAAATGGCTTTTTCAATCAACAATCGGGAAATATTTATAATTTTTTTTCAGGAATTAATTAACAAAGAACAATCAATTCTAAACGACAGGTTATCTCGCAGGGAGTTTATTTACGTTTATAACGTGGCCTTGAAGTATAAAATAGATTATTTACATGGTTTTAGGTGTAAACAATATCATCTTATCAACTTTAAACTTATCTATAATACGTCTTATTATCTGGGATAACAGCCAGAGAATTTTTTATTCAATACTCTAAATATCTACAAATTATAATTACCAATTAACATGACAAGAAAAATTAATAGAAACGGTGAAATATAAATTGGTTATTTGAATACATTTATTCAACTTGAACCTTTTCTTGATAATATAAGTTATATGTTTTGTAATTGGTGATAAGTGAAGCAATATCTTTCAGTTTTCGGAAATTATTAATATAATTCGATCAACATTTCGAAGTTTCTCTATATTCTAAAGCCAATCTAATATGGTAGGTCGAACTATTGGGTCATTTCTTATGAAATGTCCGTTTTTATCTCTTCAGAAATTCAATGTGGGATTAGCGGATTTTTTATTTTTTTTAAATGTTTACAGATAATGATAAGCCGTTATTAATCTTCTCTTTTTTGATAATATTTACTATCATTCCAATTGATTGCACACTGTTTAGTATATCATCAAATATGGCCATGGAAACGCGATTTTCGAGTAAATTTGTTTTATGGGTTTAAACGTTGACACTCTGCAGCCTAAGTTAGAGAAACATTACCACGGCATTCGGGGAAGGCCCGATGTAACGAACGGACCATACCCCTGTGGTTTGTAAAATTTTTGGCTGGTGACGACAGATTTGGATAAAAAACCCTGAGGATACAACTACGAGTAATTGACGACGATGAACTCAGGCCTAACGTGGAAGAAAACCCTTACCAAACACTTAATGGACTTGCAGCACAACTATTTAGTTGTAAATTGTATTTACAAGTGTATCGACAGTTTCTTGATTCTTAAAGACACTTGGTGAAGTAATAAAAGGCAGATCAATGGGTATTTCATGAGCTTAATGTGTGGCAGCAGCTTTGCACAAAGCAAAAAATGAGCCTTTTCTCGAAAACTTAATCATGTGTGATGAAAAGTTAATTTTATACAACAGGCGTCAATCATGTCAGTGGTTAAACATAATGCATCAAAAACCTGTCAAAAAAAATTTACATTGGTCAATCGGAAGGGACCTGTGTTACACGACCTCTTACATGACACCAGTCCTCATGTTTCAGGACAGACTAAATACTGAAGATGCTAAAAGACCTGTGTTACAAAGCCCTTCCACACCCCCCTTATTCGTCAGACTTGTCCCCAACAGATTTCCATCTATTCAAAAATCTGATCAACTTCCTTAAAGGTAAAATTTTTCCTTAAAGGTCAAAACGCATATTCTGATTTCATTTCTTCACACAAGCCTGAATGTGGAGGTTGGTTAGAATTAGGATTAGATCAAGGGGGTAGGGAAGTCAACATGGATGGTTTAAAAGTGTTCTAAAATATTCTTAAGTTTCCAGGTAAAATAGGAATAAATGGAGCTATGTCAACAATAGGTTCCCAGGCTGTGTATTATATTTAAGCGGTGCAATTAAACAGAGGAACGATTCCTTTTATTGCTTTGAGAATATGAGTCTTGTATTGTCCCTCAGCTTTGGAGGTCTAAGGGGCTGTGGCCCACCTATAGACTATTTATTTAAACATTTATATCAATAAAAAGAATATGTATATAGCCATGAGAAATTATTGTATATTATATATTTACATATTATACGATAATTCTTTGTAGAGCTTATGGGGCCTGATTTCACAAATACAATCTTAATCATACTTTTGCTCAACTGTACATAAGCTCAAATAATGTTTTTTGTATTATTCATGCACAATTAATAGTGGGTTAAAATTAATATGTTTTGTTTCATAAAGATTTTCGTAAAATCCATATAGAAAGGACATTCAGTTGCCACTATGTTTTTTAAATGTCAGTTACATTATGGGTTAAACAATTTTTGAACTTTGGATTTTAAATCAAAAAAGTTTAGGTCATTTAAAGTATATTTATATAGAGCGACATTTTAACACTGCCATACATATGTTCCCGTGGCGTTAAAACATCTGACAGTGGTGAAGTACTTATAGTTCAGGAGTCTATACTGAAAACCGTGACTTATTTTAAACAAGGTTTCAATTATTTTAATAAATTATGTCCCTGAAAATGAGTTAAATTTGATCTCTAATTCAGAAATTGTATGATGGGGCAATCGATTTTTCATTAAAGTAACACTAAAACACTGGATTTTTTATTTTATTTTTAAATAAATAAAGAAAAAAGACTGATAAAAACTTTTTTTTTTTTTATTTAGTCCATTTTGTCCGGATGATTAGTATTTATTGATTTTGTCCAGGACGGACAAAATGAGACAGTAAAAATGTATCGGTAATTCTAATTGTCCCTGATATGAATAACCAAAATAAATTTACAAAATCATGACTTTACATTATTTCGAAAAAATGTTAGTTTTAAAAAATTTCTATCCCAGGAACTATTTTAAAGTTTAGTTTTCTCCAAATAAGATGAAAAAAAAGATATGTTACATTCAGGTAATATGAGGAAACGTTAGAGATTATAAAATTAATTACATTAAAAAGGTACAATAAATTAAAAGAGTTCAACAGTCTAATTATTATCAGCTAAGACATGAAGGGGCAAGAGTTCCTCTTAGATTACCACCAAGACACCTATAAACTGGATTATTACGGCAACAATCATAAAAATAAATATGAATTAAGAGATCACTCCGTAGAGAAAATTGCAAAACAGACTACCATTTAATATTTTTGAATGGTTCGGGACAGTATAAAATAGTATACCAGCAGAAAAATAAGAATCTTCGAATATCTTATCAATTCTTACCGTCAGCGACTTCCAATGTGTAAATAAAACCAAAAAGGTTAGGGAATTCTAACAATAGCTAGAAATGGTCAGTGCGAAGAATAAAGAATTGACAATTATTTAAGGGACAAATCGGATCTGAATTACAACATCTCAAACGGACAATTTTTCAAAAGTTCTAATTGTCTTAGATTTAACAAAAACGTAATAGGCATTACGCAAATATTAATTCTCGATTTTATTTCTTAGGAAAATGTTGGTTCTTTGTATTGAGAATTATAACGTTTTAAGTTTAGGGAATACCTGAAACGTTGTAAAAACAAGCATAGTATTGATTACATTCTAAAGGAAATTTATTTTTCACCTCAACATCTTAGGTAATATTTATTTTTTCATCATATATTATAATAAATTTAAGACTCTTAATACAAATAAGACTAACAATTGTTTTAAAAAATATTGTATTTTACGTCACTCTTGCGGTCTACCTCGTACATGGCATACTTGCCATATCACTTTGAAGTGAGGGAATATTTTATGTCGACGAGCTATACTGAGTTGACAGTGAACCACTTGCAATTCTATTCAATTTGTAATCAACCAACCAGGCACTTATTATCCAATATTCATGAAACATGCGAAGTAATCAAACGAATGACTCTCCCATAGCGGAAGATCTAGAGACAATATAATAACGTGATCTAGCGGTATGTAGAAACTGGACATAACTCCGTCTGTAGAGATATCTATCTAATAGTGGAATGATGAAAGTGTAAAATGAGACGGTTTAAAACTAACAACCTGAGTTATTCGCGATTTATTATTCTACGTGTCATCATCATTGACCGCATAGTACAAGAGCCCAAAAGAAGAAAAAAGACAGTTATTTCATCCCATATTTTTGATTACCTAATTGAAAACTATGTACGATTACTAGTCAAAATAGATGAGTCTGCCAAGTATAGGTACGGGGAATAAAGAATGGCTGTTTCAAAACGTTAAAAATAATTAAATTTTTATTCGGAGCTCTGTATCTTTACAACTACCAACAACAATAGAAAATCTAAGAGAGCATCATTTAAAGTAAAGTAAATTTTCTAAAATGTAAGCCCTAATAGAGCTATTTACTTTCAATAGTTCTCGAGAAATAGCTTTTTAAAGAGCAACATTTCATAAAAATGTTGTATGGAGCATACAGAAATATCAGTTGTTAGTTAATTTATTTTGAGAAATCGATATCTCAGGTGTCTATTAGCTCTCAAATTAAAGCTAGTTTAATGAGCTATAAAGTAGTTTATGACGTTTATTTTCGAAGGAATTGTAGTTTTCATGAAATTTGCTAAAATAAATTGATTTATAGTAGTTCGGACAAATTTTCATTTACCAAATTTATATTCATATGTGAATATCATAAAAACTACTACCCTTAAGAAGATAAGTGTCATAAATTACTTTATAGTAACTTATAGTTATAGTAACTTTCCTTTATTTTGAGTATCTCGGCAGACATGTGTGCGTCTTATAGGTCTAGACATATATATTTTTTTAAATCCAATATTTTATACGAACAACTAGAAATTAACATTTTGTGAGTTTATTTTGTCAAATATCATAATAACTACTATTCCTACTATTCAAAACCTTAAAAAACCATTGATTTTTCATTTGGAGCTCTATATCTTTACAACAACCAACAACAATAGAAAATCTAAGAGAGCGTCAATTAAAATAGAGTATATTTGCTAAAATGTAAGCCCTAATAGAGCTATTTACGTTCAATAGTTCTCGAGATATAACTTTTTAAAAAGCAACATTTCATGAAATATCAGTAGTTAGTTAATTTATTTTGAGAAATCTATATCTCAGGAACTAAGTGACGTACAAAAATAAATTGATTTACAGTTGTTCGGACTAAATCAATTAACTAACTACTAATCTTTCAGTACATTTTTATGAAATATTGCTTTTTAAAAAGTTATATCTCGAGAACTATGAGACGTTAATAGCTCTATTAGGGCTAATATTTCAGAAAATTTACTACTCTTTAAATAATGTGCTCTTAGGTTTTCTAGTGTTGTCGGTAGTTTTAAAGATATAGAGCTCCGAATGAAAAATTAATGTTTTTTTTTAAGGTTTTGAAAAAGTCGACATTTTTTATTCCCCTTACCTATACTTGGCAGACTCATCAGTTCTGACTTATAATTATACATAGTTTTCATTAAAGTAATAAAAAATTGGGGTGAGATAACTGCCTTTTTTTCTTCCCGGCTCTTGTACTAGCCATACCTCGAAACATTTTGAGACTGGGTATATATATATATATCAGCGTTCTCCAACTTACGGCCCGCCAGAACTTTTAGACCAAAAAAATTACTTTGAAACTCCTTCCTTTTTAATAGAGAATTTATAATTTAATATAAACTTTTTTTTAATTTTGGACTAAAAATGTCATCAATGTTGGGAAGCACCTCCTATGTGAAAAAGACAAAAAATTTTTGTCGATGAAATTTATAAAAACCCAAAATATACATAAACTTTTTGTATGTGTTTTTGCTTCATCACATGAGATTGGCTACAACAGAACTAGAGGTGGATATTCGTTCGTTAGTGGACGCAGGAATGTTCATACTAAACATATATTTTGATTATCATTGCAATTTTTGTATAGATTGATAAATGCTAAAAATACTTTGTCAATACATTTTCCTTATTTATGTATAACCACTACTTGGCCAATATAAAGAAATATTACTACTTTTATTATTAGTAATTATTGATATTGTTATTTAATATTTTACTATCTTATTAATAACTTTACCTTACACAATAGCTTTATTGATGATTTAAAGTTTAAAATTTAAAGTATATAATTATTATGTGGCCCACAACCTCGTACAAGTTTTTAATTTTGGCCTCTAAAGCTTTGTAAGTTGGACAACCCTGATAAATACTATTATAAGAAGCTGATGAGTTTATTTATTTGAACATGCTAATTTTAGAAACTACAAGGTCAGTTTGAGGTATTATTTTTGTGTTGTACAGGTCGTTTGTTGAACAAGGCTTGAGGCATATTGCGTTTCATACGACACTCAAGTACTTAGTAGTAATTGTATAATGTTTAAATGTTTAATGATGGTTTTTATTATTTTGTAGATGAGGCTAGGTTCGAAAAAATATCTGTCTAAAGTGATTTTTAAAATGTCGATCTAAAAAAAATATGTATTTTTTCGAATAACTGGAAGACTATACAACGTCTGAAACATCATATCAGCTCATTCGAAAGATTATGAAATTCTCTACAGGACAAAAAAAAAAATTATCTAAATTAAATCAATTTTTTAAATATTCTCTTGAAACTCACATGGAAATCTGGAAATTTGTTATTTTTTTATCGATCTATACTGGAATCTATCGCTACTGAAGAATAATGATAAGATTGTGAAATTGATTATATTGTGTTGGTGGGTTCGAAGATGCATATACTAGATGTTTGTAATTCGGCATAATTGTAATTACAAAATTATTTCCGTAGAAAATTTTTAAGTACAATTATTTCGGTTTACAAACATGCTAGTATGTCCAGTCTTGAGCCCTGTTAATATATAAACACTGTTTATGGTGTCGATAAATCTCTATATTATTCCATTTGCTGAAATCAGCGGGAGTTTAAATTGCCAAAAAATTTTCTCAACATTTAGCACTAGATAATGAGTCCATATATACAATATGAATAGGCCCTGAAACATAAAAACAATGTATTTTTTGCTAATGAAATAGAAAATTATGGGATTTTATTTGCTTTCCAAATTTACTAAACAAGAGACTAACTGAAACTGAACAATGGTTAAATGAATACTCAACCAGTTACTATGCCCCGTGTAATAAAAAAAAATTCAAGACAGAATCAATAAAGTTTTAATTAAGATGAAAACTATAGAAAATATAGAGATATTATGAAAATTACGTTCGTCCCAAAAGCGTCACGTGAGGCGGAAATAAACAAATGTGGCATCTCTCTGCCTTCTCATTTCCGACAGGACAAACAACAGATACTTTCTCATTAATACGGGATTAACAATCTTTGTCATATCCTCCGCGAAGCGAAATAAAACAGCCGTGTTCTATAGGTAACACAGTACTTCCAGTGTATGGGTATGTTGATAGAAGTACAAGATGCCAGGAGAACATTTAGTCAAAATGTTATTGTAAATTAACCTGGCTGGAGTTTTCTGGTGCCTTTTTGTCTCCTAAGAGGTGTCCCATGAGTATTTATCTCATCGTAGACGATTCGTACTATTTATTTTAAATAATTGGATGTGATGATGACATTCTATCAGGGGCTGAAGAATTTAGATTTCGTAAAAGATCCATGATTTTCTTGCCTTGGGTCATGATTTAAAATTAGAAACGCAGGAGGTGCTCTATGAGCAAAATGCTCAGATGAGAAAAAAATATGTCACGTTAGAAATGTACGTAGAAATGTAATGATTAGAGGAATGCTCAGTCTTACCGTTGCGAAGAGGACAGAGCAAAACTGAATTAAGTGTAGTTACGGAGGTAAAAATTGGAGTAAGATAAACATAAAATGGGGCGAAACCTCGGCAGATAAATTAAAGAGATCAAGAACCAATTATTTTCTGTAATGTTCAAAGGATTTTTTTAAAAATTGATTTAATGTAATTTACAACTGTACAAAATAATACAATAGGTAAATATGTTGTATGTTTCATATACACTTGAAAATCTTGGGAAGGGACCACCCATTGGTGGTACTTCAAACATTAATTTAAATTAGAAGGGCCCGTCGCCATCTTCTTTTCAGACGCCTCGGAGGATTATCAGGGATTGTTAAGGATGAAAGATTAAGAATTAATGGGTTAGGATGGGTAAGGAGTTTGGAATAAAAAGACGCATATCTGTTTTGGGTCAAATCTGCAACGAATGGGATGTTAAGGTCTTTGTGAATGAGTATATTTGTAACGTAATAAGGAGCATCAAGGATTTTGGATTGTAAGGATTGAATGCGGGAGGAATTTGATGGTTTGTTAGAGCCCCAGAGCTCAATTCCATATGTCCAAATTGGTCTGATTATCGTAGTGTATACTAATTTTTTGTAGTGAATGGGAAGTTTAGAGCGTTTCTCAAGTGTTGTAGCAATCGGAATCTAAGAGCAGTTTCTTGTCGTTTCAGTCTTGTGTGTGGATTCCAAGTAAGTCTCTTGTCAAGATGGAGTCCTAAGTTTCGAATCTGTTCAAAAGGCATTAGTGAAGTATCTAGAAAGGATACTGTAGGACAGGAGGGCAGAGGTTTACGACGGAGAGTAAAAGTGATCTGGTGACATTTGTCAGGATTTATTTTGATTCTCCAGTTTTTACACCATTCTTCAATAGATGTTATGTGTGTTTGTGATGCATTAGATGGGTCGTTGTTTACAGAAAGTATACATTTGTCATCAGCGTATGTTGTTAGGACTGTGTTAGGGTGGGTTGGGATGTCAGCTGTAAACCGTATCAAGAATGGGACCTAAGATACTACCTTGAAGAACACCGGCGGACTGAGAAAAGAGAGATGAGTAGGCTAGGTTATGATTTACTTTAAAGGTTCTATCAGTGAGGTAGGAGCGGATTATAAGGAAATATCATCTTCAAAGGATAAATTTTCATATTGATTGTGAAATGACGAATATTCGTCATGTGGATGAATACATTACAAAATGAAAATGCATTTCAGGTGGTCCTAAAATTCTTAGGCCTTCCGTACACGAGGTGAGATGGTTCGTATGAGGAAGGCATGCCAAATCTCTCTGGCTTCTCTTTGAGTTGGCCAAGTCTCACTAAACACTTAATTAATATAATCAAATTTATAATTATTTCTACAAGATTTACAATTAGATACACAAGTTTTCGGTCACAACAAACTTCAGCAAATCATAGAAACGATGTAGATAGAATTCTCAGTAATAAATAAATGAATAAATAAAAAAAAAAAATAAGGAGATACGAAACTATACATATTTAATGAATCACATATTTTCCTTTATATAACTTAAATTTTAAATACTTTACAATTTGTATGTTTTTATTTAATTGATTTTCATATTTATATTATTTTTTAACTTTATTCTTAATGTTAATTTTACTATATTCTTTATATATCATATGTACAGTTTCAATATTCTTATAATATTACTCTATGCATTTTCTAGAATACTACTAAGGTATTTATATTATCTGTTATCTTCTTATGTTTCTTGATATTCTGAAATTCCGTTTAATCATTAAGGTTGTTATCTTGTGTTTTTTTTCTCAGCCCTGAAAGTTTGGCCGAAATGGCGCTAATTAGTTTTTACTTATTTGTGTTCTTCAGTGATCTTAATCCTTAATCATCTCATAAAGTTAAAATGCGCTTCAAGTAACGTTGACTTTTTTTTATGAATAAGTAGATTATTATTATTCCTTTTTTAATGCGTATCAATCAGATTAGTTTTTAGGAGGCTAAAAAATGTTTATTGTTTTTTTTTTCTGGAATAAGCCTTGAAGACCACGCGCATCTCATGCTAATGCTTCTTGTCCCATATGTCCCTCATGAGGTCTTGGATGAAACATCTTTAACTTTTATAATATAGCTTTCTAATATTTATTAAAAAATATTTTATATTATTTTTATTTATTGTTTCTAGATCCCATCTTCGGAACATTCTTCACTTCATTATCAGTTTTATCACGCTATAATTTTTTATTTAAAGGGCAAAATAAAAATTTATACCATCATGAAGATGAAAGTAATTATTTTAAACTGCAAGTATGGAATAAAACGTGAGGAAAATTGTTTTTGCTCTCAGAACACATTTTTTTTTCCTCATAAAGGTTTCATAAAATATAAATGACTCTTACAAGTGATACTAGATAGAACGAGCAGAGATTCAGCTTTCCAAAGGTCTCAGTGACATTGGGTTTGAATAAATTCCTGAGGAGTAATAGATGTTAATGAATAATTAATAACTAATATACTTCCCTTAGGTCAGAAGGAATCTTAGATCCAGGGATCTAAGAGAACACCTGAAAGATACAGGTTGAGGTCGAATCAAGAAATCTATAATAGTAAAAGAGCCGGGAAGAAAAAAAGGCAGTTATCTCACCCCAATTTTTTATTACTTTAATGACAAATATGTATAATTATTAGTCAAGACTGATGAGTCTGCCAAGTATAGGCAGGGGGAATAAAAAAATGGTGGCTGTTTTAAAACCTTAAAAAAAACATTAATTTTTCATTCGGAGCTGCCCAGATCAAAAATATCAATATCTAATTAGTCAATTATCAATTAAAAACAAGTCAATTTATTTATCTGCAGACACTATTCCTTAAAAATTTTATCACAACTTTTATCAAATAGCCGGGATGAAGTTTAGAGTTGTTGAATTATATGGTTTCAAAGTGGTATTGAGTAGATTGTCCCTGAAGATGGCCGGATTGGCCGAAACGTTGGACGTATAAGAGAAATAAAAAGTTTTGAGACTATAATGGAGAGTTTGACTTATTTATTTAAAAAATTACCAGTCTCAAGAAAATATTAAGATTATAAATAATGAAATAAATTATTATAATTAAACAAGGAAGATTTGTGTTATTCACCAAATTCAATATTAATAATTAATTCCTAAACACAATAAAATACAATATCGTAAAGTGACTTAGATCATACTGCCTTATTCCTTCTACCCCCCTCCGACAAGTGACGTCAGCGACCTGCATCTCCACCAATCAGAGAGAAGTAATCTTGAACCTTATCTTGAAAAAAGCAACCCCACCTCTGCTATTGTAATCATTGCAAAAATTGTATATTTTCATTTCATTCGCCAACAAGCAGGAAGTGTTTCAGTGACTGTAGGTGAGTTTTAGATATCCTAATAAAATAAAATGTATAATTCTCAAAAATTATTTGAAAATGATATAGATCTGAGTGACCTGATGTACTGACCTGATGTTTCTAACAAGAAACGTCTTTTAACGTCGAATAAAAACAAACGTATGAACCTTGATAATTCTACTTATTCTTAATTGTTGTTGTTAATAGGTTTCCCAAAATGTCCCGTTTTTCTAAATAAAAAGAGAACCTAAAGTTTTGAACTTTATCTTATAGTAAGTAATGTTCTAAATAACTCCATAATATTATTTATTAGCACTTGATATAAAATAACACTTGATTTGATAAAAATTGTTCATGTTGCAATATATTTCCCCAGTGTAAGTACACAAGCATGATCAACGGATTAAGAGTAAGAATTTTATGAGGAAAAATTTTGTCTTCTATTGAAACCAGTTAGTTCAAGGTTGACAGCAAACATTTTTACTATGTGTCGCGGGTGTGGTTTGCTAAAATGTTATATAAAAATAAAAACTCGGGCTCCCATAAGCAAAAAAAAATCAATCGAATATTTATAAAAACACAAATTCAAATTTTAAAAGTTATATTTAAGTAGCTAGATTTGAAATTATGATTGTTATTCAGTTTCTAACTCTATGATAATACTTTTTTCTAGTTTATTGTATTTTTTTAGTTAGTTAGTACCAAACTGCATCAGTTTTAAACTTCATAAATTGATCTGAAACGATTTCTTAAGTATTAAAAACTTTGGAAATCTATTCATACCTACTTCCTCTCCCAACGCTCCCCCCCCCCTATAATTCGACGTTTTGGGTTTAAGATCAAAAGATCTTTATTGGCACTCTACTTTTAACATACTTTTATAATAACATTAATGTTATCTAGGCTTCTGTGAATAAATATCGCATCGCAAATATTTTCTTGAAATAATTATCATATATATCTCTACTACGACAATGCAATTAAAATAATTGAGAATTACTCCATGCAACTTACTTTTGTTCCAGATGAATGTGACCTTCATTATGTTTTCTATTTTCTTTCTTATTTTACTGTAATAATTATGTTTTATAACACGAGCCGAGAAACCCACTGGTACGAACATGATTGAATTAGAATTGAGGCATTTTTAGAAATGGAGATTTTCGATTTTTCCTTAAAATTGCTTTTAATGCAATACATTTATTTTACATAACTAGCATGGTAGTTTAATAACAAAAAGTTGTCCAGGAAGATTTTTTCTATAACAAAATTAAATTAGGAGGATGATCCAATATTTTTGCACATAAGCTTAATCAATGTCCACCATGTAATTACTATTTGATTTTTTTTTTAATTTATTTATTAATTTGTTTATTCACTCAAGCGCTGAGGGTAATTCACAATTTATATGTGCCAAATTTGAAAATAAGGCTCACTTATATTTAGCACACTTATATGTAATTATTGGGACAAATTTAAATATCCTCCAGACCCACTTGTTTCTAACCTGACTTCTCATTCAATACTTGATAATCGCCCTGAGCGTCTGAAAAGAAGATGGCCCCGAGATCTTCTTCTCTAGTAACGTAATTCGAGTTCTATCAATGGGTAGATTCTTCACATGTTATTTTACATCTAATAGAAAATTTACTTGTTTTATTTACTTGTATACAGTTGTAAATATCAATAAATAAATAACTAAAAATAAAAAATAAATAAATAGCTATTGTGCAGTGATATTGCATTGCTGGAAACTGTGAACAAAATAATTATATATAACGAAAAAATAATAGATCTCACCTATGGGCAATCGAATCGGCAAATGTTTAGCGAAACATTCCAAATTTTTAGGGCATAATACTCATAATTATAAAGTGGTAATGTTATAAACGTAATATTCTAATTGTTTTAATGATAATCATCGGGGTCCTTTGCATCTTGGGGCTCCGTTTCCTTACTTCTTTCCAAAAAAAGTTTTTGATATCAAATGAGATTATAATTGTGACCTGTTTCTCATTTTCTTCTTTACAATACATAGACTGTATACAGGTTAAAAAACGTTTCGGAGGTTCTTCAGTTTTAAAGTTATTAAATATAAATTGTACAAATTTTAATTTCTTATTTGATTACCTCCCAGAGGAATCAAAATGGTGTCCTTTGTCAGTTCTAAAAATATCTTAACAGTTGTAATCGTGTTTTTTATAACCATGTCTCGAAAATGTAATACTTAATGTATTAAATGATGCACGGTGGCTTATTATTTACAAAGTGTGCTGTGTGCTTGCCTTGTCAGAATTATGATATTGTCCAGAACATTATTTTACTATTAAGAAAAGTATAACGCTTACCTTTCTCGATAAATAATTCCCTTATGCTAAAGAAGTTTATTCGTACATAAAATACATGAAATGGATTATAAAGACTCAGTAAAGTGCATATAATACATTTCATATATTATAGGTATCAAGTACTAATTTAATTTTAATGAAGGATACGAAAAAAAAATGCTAAAGAAGTAGAATAAAACTGGTTTTCGTATTATAAGTGCTTTGTAAAAAAAATATTTATTTCCGAATAAATCAAAAGCTATAAAAATTCTGGAACATTACAGTCACTTATATTAAATATAATTAATTTAACATTAAATAACTAATTATCGTAATCGGACAGGTATTAGCAAAGTTTGTATTTTTTGGTCTGTGTGTATTTTGTAAATATTATGTGTAGTTTCCTTGGAAACGGGTCATCATTATCTTAACATATAAAGAATAGACACCACATATATGAATTAGGGATGCTACCTTATTACCTAAAACATCGATGTTTTTAAGCCGATGTTTTTTTAACATCAATGTTTTACGTTTGTCCCAATTTTTCATTTTTCTTTTTTATTCACAAAAGTAACTAAATGAAAAAAAATTGACAGTATAAACAATTTCATATCAACAATGTGGTGGGAAAAAAGTGACCTCCAACCATCACGCTAACGACGTAATAAAGATAAATTACGACTAGAAAAACATCGATGTTTTAAAATATCTATGCTCAATATTATAATATCATTGCATACAAATCTTTACCAAAAACACATCGATGTTTTTGAACAACCTTTTCAGTAGCATAAGGTCTGTTCCAACGACTACGTATATTCCCGCCAATCGGTAGTAGTTTTTGCAAAAAATAATCCAAATTGACCAAAAAAACATCGATGTTTAGAAATATCTATGTTCAATATTAAAATATCGTTGCATACAATACATTGCCCAAAATACACCGATGTTTTTTTTAAACCATTTCAGTAACTTAAAGACTGTTCTAAAGACTATGCATGCTCCGGCCTGTCAGAAGTGATTTTTGAAACAAAGAATCCGACACCGACTACAAAAAACATCGATGTTTAAAATATCAATGCTCAATATTAAAATATCTTTGCTTACAATACATCCCCCAAAAAACATCGATGTTTTTTGTGGTCAATGTCGGATTCTTAGTTTCAAAAACCACTTCTGACAGGCCGTAGAATGCGTGATGGTTGGAACAGACCTTATGTTACTCAAATGGATGTTGCAAAAACATCGAGTATTTTGGGGGTTTAATAATTGTAAGCAACGATATTTTAAAAACATCGATGTTTTTTTGTAGTCGATGTCGGATTCTTTGTTTCAAAAACCACTTCTGACAGGCCGTAAAATGCGTGATCATTGGAACAGACCTTATGTTTCTGAAATAGTTGTTCAAAAACTTCGATGTTTTTTGGGTAATGTATTGTACCCGACGATATTTTAAAACATCTATGTTTTTTTTAGGCGATTTCGGATTCTTAGTTTTAAAAACCACTTCTGACAGGCCGGAGCTTGCGTAGTTTTTAGAACAGTCTTTATGTTACTGAAATGGTTTTAAAAAAACATCGATGTTGAAAAACATCGATTTTTTGTCGATGGTTTTTTAACATCGATGTTTTTTGATCGATGTTGCATCTCTAATATGAATATCAAAAACTAATTCTCAAAAACCACTATGAAGGTGAAAATATTAGTGGTATTGCACCAGAAAAAAATTGGGCCGAAAAGAATTTTGTTAAAAATTATTTATGGTGCTTAAAAAAAAAACATTTTTTTTTTATTGGCTTGAAAGCTTTAGTGGCAAGATATATATTTTAATTTATCTTTTCGAATATGAATACACATATGATCAGGAACGACTAGTTTGTAATATATCTAGTGAGCCTACACTCTTTTTGTTTTTTCAATTAACAGTCTAAATTATTTGTACAATACTTCCGCTATCGTAAACTAATAACTTCTTTGTTATAGTTTGAATTTATTGGAATTTCTGAATATAGGAGATATGTCATTGAATTATGGCAGATTTTCCTCACTCAAATTCCGTTTCCTATCCCAAAGGCGAACCAAATTGCCTCAATCTTGTTTAAAAAGCGGTTCTAACTCATGGTTTCGATCAAAAGTGGCGCAGTCCATTCTCATGGATATTTTTAAACACTTCGTTGATTATGAAACTAATCGCCTAAGTTTACCTTGCATTTGATGTTCATTGTTTTAGTCAATTAATAATCATCGGGTCGATTAACATGTTCTTAGTATGAACACATAAGTTGAATTAAAAAACTTTTCAATACATAAAATATATTGTTCTGTATTATTGCTAGAGCACTACAATCTACTTTTTACATTACTGCTCGTCGATTCCGACTATTACAACATTTACTAGACAAACGGTCTAAAATGCCAACCAAAGACTGATCTACATGACTGTTATAAGGCCTATCTGGACATAAGGAGTTGAGCTATGGGGGTCCACTAAACCATCGAATTCCTCTCGAATCCAATCCTTACAGTCTAAAATCCTTAATGCTGCTTACTTTGTCACAAATCAAATCATCCATCAGGACCTCAATGTTCCATATATTGCCGATTTGGTCAGAACCAGATACCATTTCTTCATTACCTAATAATCCTCCTAGGTGTCTGAAAAGAAAAAGGCCTCGAGATCTTCTCCTTCATTAGTGGGTAGATTCTCCACATGTTTGTATCATGTCACTATGCCACCTACAGAAAATTTACTTGTTGTATATATTTGTATACAGTTGTAAATAACAATAAATAAATTATTTAAAAATAAAATAAATAATTTTAAAAAAAAACTTTACATTTTTACTTAACCACCACTAATACTTCGATTTAAAAAATTTTTTACGATATTTTACAGGCCTTCATGTTGGGACTGGTAACATCCTTGATTTGCCTAATATGCGGAGCAGCGTACATTTACTTAAGAAGACGGTACAGGTATTGGAAGAACCTCGGAATCCCAGGGCCGGAACCAAGGATGATTCTGGGTAACATGAAAGACCTATACTGCCTCAAGTCCACAGAACCGGACATGATGCAGGAATGGTACACAGAATACAGAAAGGAGCCTTACATCGGATATTACAATTTCTGGAAGCCGACGTTGTTCGTCCTCGACCCAGAACTGACCAAAGCTATCACAGAAGTCGATTTCAACCACTTCACCGACCACCCGTCCATCATCACTGCTGCAGAGACCGACTCTGCTTTGGATTCGTTATTTACCATGAAAGGACTTCGATGGAAATTAAAACGGCAGATATTTTCCAAATTGTTCAGTCCGAAAAAATTGAGGGACCTCTCGAATATTTTGGAGCAACACAACGACACCCTGCTGAAGGCGATCGATGAAGAACTAAAGTCAGCTGATGAGATAGAGCTCATGGGGATATTCGAGCAGCATATTGTGAAAATTATCACTTCATTTCTCTACAGCATTGATTCATACCATAATCGAGAAAGGCACACCAAGTTATTGCAATTGTCTGATATTTTCGCTCGTCCTGCCGGAACTACCACGCTCCGGTTTCTATTCTTTACAGTTTTCCCAAACCTCTACGCGAAACTGGGACTGTCAGCTCTTCCCAGCGCATTTTGGGACTACTTCACTCATTTCACGCACGATCTATTGTATTCCAGAAAAGAAGTGAATGTGGAGCATGATGATCTAGTCGCTCTAATTGAAAAAATGCAAAAAGGACTCGTATCTGAAAGTAAGACTTTTTATTATTGTTTATTATATTCAGTAATATTTTTCTCGACAAATAACAAAAAAGGTAATGTGACAATTGTTAGAGAGGCCAAGAGGTGCAAGCAGGACCTTCTGCACCCTCCAATACCGGGCGGTCTCAATAATGTTTAAGAATTTATATAAAATCGTTTTAATATAAAATTACAGTTATTATCAAAGAAAAGCTAAACTTGATCCTGGTGCTTAATAAAGTGAACCAGTCTAAAAAAAATGGGGATTTTTCATGGCTTATTTCAAGTAAAAATTGTGTAATCATCAATAGTTAACTAAAATTTATTGATAATCTCACAATACTGAAGTGTAAATTTGGTTCAGGCAGAGGTGAATAGAAAAAAAAAATTATTCCCAAAGTTATCACTCGAACCCCTTCTTTTCTCCCCCACTCATTAATCGTTTTTACGAATTGTTACCACTTTTGCTTTCTTTACAACATGGTTTCTTAGAACTATATTGATTATTTTATTAATAGCGCGAAACACTAGCACATTCAAAGATATCATTAATCATGTTTTCGTGTAAAAAAGATTATTATCTGAGTTTATCATGGATAGGTCTCGTTTGAGACAATTGGGATATGCGTTTTCTATAATTTCAGAAAGCTCAGCTAGTTTCTTGTAATCGGTTAGATTGATTGAGTTGCAGTTATTTAATTATTTTATCTAAAACTATTTATGAGAGGATGGAGAATGCTTAAAAAAGAACAAAAAACAATAAACAGTATTTTCTCGAATGTATCGACCCTACTACTTTTCCAATACGGATTTTAGAAGATATCAGGCTAAGCTGGAATCGAGTGTGGCCCAACCAGAACGGTATCCAAATAGGTGATGTGGTTAGCATTGACGTTCTACTGCCGTATTTATCACCTAGTCAATTTTATCCAAGGATAGATAAACCATGGTTTGTGAACTAGATATGGTCCTTTTTTAATATATTAGATCGGCACTTTTATAATATTTTAGTTCTAAGTGTCAAATGATTTTTCGTTGCTTGAAGGGGCAGTGGACGTAGTCGAAGGGTAAGGGATTGTCAATTTCTTTAAAAATTTGAAAACCGGAAATTTTGGAAAATTGGAGAACCTGCTTGAAACCACGAAAACAGTGAAAAACATTACTCAAAGAGGTCATTATACTCAATATAGCAATCAGTAAATTTTTTTTCTTATTCTTCAGAAAGAGACGAATCTATGGATATATAATAAACAAGGAAAAAACGTATATATTCTAAGCTAGGCACAAAACATTTAATTTTGTTCATAAACTTTTTCTACTCGAGAATTCGGGGATTTAATTATCTTCAAATCTTTCCATAGTGAAAAGGGACATTTTGAAAAAAAAAAAAAAAAAAAACTGCACGTAAATCGGTCATTCAGTAATTCAAAAGTTAATTGTCAATAATTTTTTTTTTTTTTTCCAAAACCCCTACAAAATTTTAATGGCGTATTTATAAACAATGAACTTTCTCCTTTTACTGTAGAACATCTACATTCTAAGTCCTTTGGATTGTATTATTTTTGTTGTCAGTATTTATAAAAGTGTATAATGTGTTGGTTAGGGATGTAATAATATATAATATAATACAATATAATAAATCTAATAAAAACTTAATCCTAATACTACGTGACCTTACGTAGTGTGTTGCCAACGCACCGGAGTGTATTTTAATTAGTAAATAAAGATTCAACTATTCCCTTTTATATATGTGTGTATATATATATATATAAATTATATGTTAAGCTTGAATTGTATCTCGAAGCTTCCTCAAAAAAAAAAAATTATATAAATCCCCATTTATGGATTCGCCCCTAACGCGCACTTAAACCGGCTTACTTTACTATTATTATATAATATACTATTGTCATTATATATTAAAATTATTGATCATGACTGAAGGAGATGTTCGAGGGCTGGGGTCAAAAAAGGAACAAAAAAAAAATTAAATTAATAAAATTTGGCAAATAAAAAGTTGCTAACGATTTTTTGTTCCCTTTTTACCGGACCCTCCGACCATCCCCTTCATATAATACTGATATTATGTTATTACAGAAATAGATCACCATGAAGCTGTCGGTCACATGTTCACTTTCTTCGTGGCAGCCCAAGACACAACGATGACTACATTGAGCCATGCTCTTTATCAGTTAAGCCTCCATCCCGAGATCCAAGAAAAACTTCGGACTGAAATTGATAGTGTTCTCGATGGAAAAGATTCGATCACTTATGATGATATAAATCAGATGAACTATTTAGACGATGTTATTAATGGTACTTTTTCTTAAGTAAAATAATTCTATTTTTGATTTTTTGATTTTTAATTTAAACGATTATTCACGTAGATTAGAATTGCAATGGAGCAAAAATTATTGTATCAGGTTATTTTATCTACCTCCAAACCCTGTGGAAAAAGCCATATATTAAAAAAATATCCCAACATGTCTTTAATGATTCACATATTACACACATCATAAGCTATCCGGTCTTTGAATGTTTGGTAAAGTCTAATATATTACCATTAAAAGTTAAGAAAAAAAAAGTCTGTCAAGAACATAGGTCAGTTATTTCTTTTTCTGTTAATTATTTTATTTATTTTTTATTCTCCTATTGATTACGTAATTGCCTATATTTCAAATTTAATAAATTGTCGTTTAGTAATAAATCAACTAGGGAAACAACTTCAAACGGCTTCAGGTATTTCAAATTTAAATCTATGTACTGTTTGAAATTTATGGTGAGATCAGTTTGGTTAGGTTTTTTTGTTATACAGCTTCAACTTTTTTTGGGTTTATATACCCTTGTTTTGAGATACTGTAGTTCTTTTGTTTAGGATTTTTGATATCCTCTCTGTGAGTGTTGGTATATAAGGAATTGTGTAGTATCCTTTACAGTTGGTTTCTTGGGTTTAGGTTGTGTCAATGTTAGTTTTACTAATACCTAAAATTTCTAATTACTTATATTAAATAATTATTTAAGTTATTATAATTAAATTAATAATTACTAAAACAGACACTAACACTGATACAATCTAAACCCCAAGAAACCCAGAGTAAAAGATACTATACAATTCCTTATATACTAACACTCTCATAGAAAATATGAAAAATTCTAAGGAATAATAAAAACACCGCAACTTTATTCAAATCATGCAGTAATACGAAAGACAAAAATAAATTAAACTTCAATCTAATGTATGGAATTCTATGTTAACAGAACACAAATATATTTCTGGCTCTCTAGTAAAAAAACCTTAACCTGACAAACTGCTCTCACACATTACATATTCTATTTCTCTCGATTCAATCTCTTTTCTTTTTATCGTAAATAACATTTATGTGGTGTTTATTGTTGATCGTATATTCAATATTAGGAGGAGATGGTTAGGGATGCGTTCAGTAATGACAAACAGTAAACACAAATAAAATAGTTACACTTATTTGTGTTTACTGTTTGTCATTACTGACTCTCCCTCGTCCCTGACTATCTTCCCCTCATAAAAATTGCCAAGAATTATTATATGATTTTATAATCAGTTGAAAATTACTAATAATTTTGATTTTTTTTATATTTTACAGAAACCTTACGTATGTTTCCATTGTTGGGAGTTTTAAAAAGGACTTGTACTGAACCATACAAGATCAATGACAAGTTTACCATACCAAAAGGTATGGACATTTCCTTGCCTGCTTATTCTTTTCACACGGATCCAGAATATTATCCAGAACCAGAAAAATTCTTACCAGAAAGATTTTCTGATGCAGGAAAAGCACAAGCACTTTTCATGCCGTTCGGAAAAGGGCCAAGAACTTGTATAGGTGAGGACTTATTTAGAAAATAATAAGTTAATGTTATACCTATCGTTGTTAATTCATGCCATCATTGTTCATTGCCATTCAAGTTTTTTTTTTTTAATAAAAAACAAAAGATGAAATAAAAAAGATTAATTATGATAATGTACCGGATAATAACAGCATTTCCATAATAACACATTGTTTATATTTGATATTCTAAGATTGTGGACCGTTCTGAGCAATCAAATTTTTAAAAAAAGTTACTTAGTAAAACCTGAATTTTAGAAATTTCTTTTTACCATGGTTACTAGGTGGCCCATTGGGTAGAATAAAAATAATTGAGACGGTTGCTGGAAAAAGGGATAAACCTTCATATTTTATCCTAAAAGAAGATGTGTAATATCTTAGATATGTCATGGATTTAAAAAAGTCCTCTTTGAAAACTTAAAACCTATAATATCAAGGTTTAGATACCACCTGACGCCGAAGAACTTTCTCAACCTTGGTAGCAGTAGTTATCTCGAAAGACATGGAAGACGAGAATCGAAGAAGTCGAAGGATCCGACACCCACAATAGAATTCCTGTCTGTACAGAATTTTATTATTTTTTTATTAAATTTATTTGTTGATATTTACAGCTGTACATGAAATACATCAAGTAAATCGTAATGGTATCATACAAGCATGTAGAGAAACTACACAATGATAGCACTCAAAAAACATTTTTACAATATAAGGTCTCGAGGTCATCTTCTCTTCAGAGAGGAAGCAAGATTAGAAACTAATGGGTTTGAGTGGTTAGGGAGTATGTAATGGTGTTATTATTGATGTACAGGATTTTGTTTTAACAGTCGAATCAAATAGCTTCTTTTTTTCTTTGCATCCCCTATCCCCCGAAAAACAATTTCCATATTTGTTGATTAAATTAGCACGTTGAAAGAAACAAACTCATCAGCTTTATTTATCAGCACCTACATAGATTCCACGCCAATAATATAAGACCACCTGGAGAAAAAAAAAATTTCATAATTCGCTAAATACTAAAAAAAAATTTTACCTGGGAAATCGTTTACACTTATTATTCAACGTCGATATTTGAACCCGCTTAACATGCTTTTTCTCGTTAAGACCATTTAAAAATTTATTCATTTTTGGAGAAAAAAAAACAGTGGTTTTTTTTTTTTAAACTCCCTTTAGACTTTAATAGCAACATAAATGTATTCACCAATCTAATTCATATTTAACCTTTCAGGGATAAGGTTCGCATACATTTCAATGAAGACCCTCATAGCGAAAGTAGTCTCTGAGTATTTCATATTACCAGGTACCAAAACGAGGAATCCATTGCAGTTAGACACTAGGACCTTCTTCATAACAGTTCATCCAATTGATGGGCTTCACGTCAAATTAAAGAAGAGAAGTAACTTGTAAATGATAAAATGAATTATTTTAATGTAATAAATTTATTACCTACAAATTTATTAGATTTAATGATAATAAATCTAATAAATTTGTAGGTCAGTAATTTAATGTAATAAATTTATTATGTAATACAATCCTCCGAGGCGTCTGAAAAGAAGATGGCCACGGGACCTTCTAGTTTAAATTAATGTTTGAAGTACCACCAATGGGTGTTTCCTTCCCAAGATTTTCAAGTGTATATGAAACATACTACATATTTACCTATTGTATTATTTTGTACAGTTGTAAATTACAATAAATAAATAATATAAAAAAAAATTATGTAATACATTGTTGTGTGTATATTTTAAAAACATTCTTCATCTGGAATCATTGGCATCGTTCAATATTGAGAAGAATGGAACACTTGTTCTACGACTTATAGAATAAGAAGTTATTTTAAAGTCAGCAATACATAACATACATAACCTTGCGTGATTTAAACAGTAAATGCATCATTGAAATAAACCACTTTTGGTATAACATGGGCACAAAAATGGGAAATGATAGTCTTATTAGAATTTTATCAAGACACTAATCTTATTATATTTTAGCTTATTATACCAAGAGGCCTAGAGATACAACTAGGCTGGTCGTATTCGAAGGCTGTTAAGCAAAAATTTAGGTTTTAGACGACATTTTCAGTTATCACAGTCAATTTTTTATAATTTTAGCATTTTTGTTTTTCAAATTAATTTTTTGAACGGATTAGATTTTGAAAAGCCACTGCTAACAATATAAGGTTGAGAGGGTGAATACATTATTTAATAAGTCATACAATACACAGCAATATTGATCAATCATATACCTACAACACAATCAGATACCTACAACACAAATAATGGCAATAACGAATTTAAGTTAATTTTTTTTTTTGTATTTTGTTTTTGTTCCTTTGTCAATTTTTTTCCCTTTTAGTTTTGTTCCTAACACTACTAAGCATATCATCCCTATATTTCACTCTCACATATCTCATATTTCTCTTATCCAGTGATCAGACAAAAATATTCAATTTTTATTTGAATTTATTGACTCATCCAATGTTTAAATTTTCAGTATGCACACATAAAAAAATAAATAATTAAAAAATGGAATTGCGAATAAATGAAAATATAACAATATATTAAACTAAAATAAAATAGCAGTAGTAAAGTTAAAAACAAATAAATAAGATAATTTTTTAGGTGAGAATAACAAATATAAATTTTGTTCCTACCAAGAATAAATCAGCTTAATGAAAGGTAATGGTGGAAGTTCGGGCGTTGGAATCTGTTGAGCTTTTTTCCTTATTTCTCTATTAGTTATTCAATAAATTCTTTAATATTTGGTATTTATCCATTAAACAATAATGTTACAGGTTCTATAGAGGAAGATTTTTTAATATTAGGCATTTAAGCCCTATTAGACTATTTCAATCAGAATAATACCTATTTCATATTAAATACCACATAACTGTACATTGAAATGCCGCATTTAATCAAAATGGTTAGCTACGTTTTTGAGAAACTAAAAAAAAAAATTGAAAATTTGGTTGCACTTCCAGCAGGTCGGTATTAACGAAAAAATTCCTGCAATATCTCGGAAATACACTTATTCTAAATATATAGTTCCAGTACTTCGTACGAGTTTTAGTTTAGAGCCTTGCTGGCCATGTACACTCAGACACACACACACACAGATAACTGACATATGAACCATTTTGCGAGACTTGGTTGCTTGGACTCAAGAAACTGGAATTCCAAATTTTTCAGGATCGCAATACTTCCCCTATCTTTATATTCGATATGAAGTAAGTTAAAGTAAATCTTAAATCATTCGTTTGGCAATGAAGTTTTTTTTTTTTTCTCTTTTTCTTTATTCACCAAAATATTCGGATTAACTTAGAGCAGTATAATGGACCAGAACAAAAGTGGTTGAAGGTGATGGAAGTACTTTAGTTTTCGGCCCAATGCTGACCACACCGATTTGGATGGTATTGTGCCACTCCTTTTTCTCCTTTATAGTTGGTATGTGTTACGGTAGTTATGGTTAAATTAAAACATTGGCGATATCTGCGTAGATAAAGGGGCATTTTTTTTTTTTTTTTTTGGTTACTGTTTGGTTTTTTAACACGCTACGATAGTTCAATATGAAGTGGTTATAGTTTATCAGGCACTGTTCCTTTACTGTTCGTATTGAAATGCCACCATTATAAAAAATGTCATTGTTTGTGTTTTGTTTTTCTAAATTATGGAGTTCTACTTCCATGGGTGATCATTAAGATTAGAAGTAGCAGAACTCTTCAGCACGTCCCGGATAATGAGAGATGGCAGGGGTCATCTTCATACTTCTTAGGAAGGTGAGATGTTGACCGAAAAGGAGATAATGGACAACCCTGTGTTCTGGCCGGAATACACCCGAGGACTACGTGCAGTTTCAACTAAACTTTTTTTTTTTTATGTTCTTCTTTTGTATAAAAGTGTAAATTTAGTTAGGTTGAGTTAAGGTAAAGTCAATTCATAAGTTTTATTTATTTATTTTATTTTTTTTGTTCGATAAGCGATTCTTTTTTTCTTGTTGTGTACATACATATTTTTTTTATTATACATTTGTATATATAGCTAGCTCTGCTTGTTCTTTCTTATACACATACAGTGCTTTCAACCTGTTAATTCACTTATGTTTTTTTGTTGTTCACTTAATATTACAATAATTCTATAGGTGGGTAGGCATCACCCCTATGTTTGCTGTTTATCTACATATAAAGGTTCGCTAGTGGTCATAGTTCGATAATTATCTATACGGGGGTATATGATAGTTATTTTGTGGCCATATTGGAATAATCATTTCGGTTTTTTGTTATATCCAAGGAAAAAATAACGTGGCACCAAAGGAACCAATTTATTGTTTACTGTTGTCCCCCCCCTTTTGTGATTATATCTTTAATTTTAACTAACCCCTTCTGAGTTAAAATAAAAGATACCCCACCGCTGAACGTGGGCAAATATAAATGATAAATATATATCTAAAGATAAATCGAAATTCGTGATTACAAACGTACACAGTCTTGGCACATCCATGATACACACAAACACCTCTTTTAAGCGACAATCAGTAATTTTAATTGTTTTCTTTTATTATAAATTATCATTTTCAAACAAAAAGAAACTGTGTATTCTTCATTTTAACCTTTATGCTAAATATCCAAAATGTGTGAAATATATTGTATTGGTCTGTGGGGTCAGGAAAGTGGAGAAATTAGAACTTTAACATTTGCCAATTTTTTTAAAGAAATAAAGCAATATAATGACAGATCAAACCTAGCAATTAGTTACATCAAACATTTTGGAAGGAAATAAACAAGTAATGCTAAGGAAAATGTATAACAAAGACATAACATGTAAAAAAGGTTTAGTAAAAATGAACAACTAAATTATCATAATAAACTATTTTTTACTTACAATGGTTTATTACACAGTAAAGAGTTTTCATACATATTTTAACAATCTCTTATTTATTTATTTTTCATTGAATTAATTGTTTTTTCGATAATTGTTAAAAAAAAAAAAAATGATTTTTTTACACTATCCAAAACTAAAATGGTTTCTATTTCTATCCCTATAATTTATAGTTTTTATTTTTTTTTCCTACCTCCAAAAAAAATAAAACAAACAAATTACAAATATATACAAAGGAAAGAATATTATGTACATATGCTGGCGATTGAAAACATCTTGTTTTGCCAGTATGGCATTGTAAGATATGTTGCCGGGTCCGCTGAAGGCGGTGTCATGGATGATGGCATGAGTCTGCCGTGAGCGTACTAGGAATAGGGAGGGGCTATCCCTTATCCCTACAATTTCAGTCCGTAGAAACCATACATCAGTTGAGAAAAAAAGATAACGTATTGAGGTAACGCGTTGGCACCCAAAGGGCTACTCAAACCACTAATCTAATTATGACAGAAGCTTATTATATAATTTTGAAGGAAAAAGTGAACGAACAAATTAATAGTTTCTGATCGATTGTGAGAAACAGACAGCTATATCCTGTTTCTTGTTATCCATCAGACATTCACCAGTAAAATCATAACAGCGCCATCTACTGGCCAATATCTCGCTTCTGGAACTTCACCCACAAGCCATCCTCTGGAGTACAAGTAATGAACAGTGCTTTCCTATCGAACTTAATTGGAAGAGTCGTCTTCGGGCTAGGTAAAATTATGAAATCGGATATTATTCTCGCTACTGCTATCTTGAAACTAATTGCAGCCATTCTGAGGCCTGAAACAAAGGCAAGAGACTTAGACTGTAGAATAAATAATGTGACATGGATCCAAAACCAAACTGATGTATCTGTAAATTTTTGAAAGCTCAGTATTATAGTTACACATTGCATTAGTAGCAACTTTCTTACTTTGATAAGTTGATTGATCATACATCATTTTTAATTAGTGATAGTTTTGGTATGAAGAAGAAAATAGAAATCATTAAAATGCAACAAAACCCAATACTTCAAGGCTAACAGATACAACACTTTGTTTTTGTAACAATGATGATTTATCAAATTGTGTTTTTCAAATATTATGCCATTAAGTATACCAATGATACAAATTTAACGGAGATCCTGATCTCTTCAATCATACATCACAAACCTGCATGTCCCTGCTAGGAGCAAATATTTTGATAAGTCCTTTGACCATTCAACATTTTTAATTAGTTCAGTCTTTATGGCGTGAAGAAAAAAACAGAAAGCCATGTTAAAACGCAGCGAGACCCAAGACATCAAAATTTACAAATACGCCACTTTGTATTCGTACCGATGATATTTTAGATAATAGATATTATCTAGATAATTTATCAAATGATGATTTTTCAAATATTATACCATATAAGTACACTGATGATAAAAAATTAATAGAGACCTAATCTCTTCAATCATCATCATAACTGGCGCGACAGCCAGTTACCGTGCCTTGGCCTCCTCTAGTAGCTTCCACCAGGCCGTCCTGTCTTCTGCTGCAACTCTCCAGTTTCGGGTTTCCAGAAGGAACCGGGCTTCCGTTGATACAACGTGCGACCATCGCATGTTCGGCCTTCCTACTCTTCTTTCTTTCTCTTGCTCGGATAGGACCTTATTTGGGATGTCATTGCCGCACATCCTCGCCACATCGGAGTCTACCCAGCCTTATGACATCATTGTCTCCGTCTAAAGCCGATAGCTCCGCGTTCTTCCTCCTCCTCCGTACATTGACCTCTCTAACAGGTCCAAATATTTGTCTCAGAAGGACCTATCGAAGGCCAAGATTCTTGTTTCATCAGCTTTAGTGAAGGCCCATGCCTCGGATCTTCAATCTCAAACCAAATCTCTTCAATCACATATCACAAATCTTGAAGTATTGAGGGGTTAAAATAAATTCTTAAAAATTTCAACAAATCATCGCTATCCTTCGTCATAAGCCAAAAAAATCCTCTCCAATAGGGTCTTTTATAACATCCCGTTTTTCTCAGATCCGTTACATAGGACTTTAACAGGACAAGTGAGTACTCTCGTGAAGAAATTTTTCGTTGTTTCTACATTAACAACTTCAACATTTACAAGACAAAAACTCATATACATGACCATGACTAGTACTCTTTGGACCTAAAATGCTTCAGGGCTCCGCTGAAACATAAAATTCTTGCTTCAACTAATCCTTACTGTCCTAAATTCTTCTTAATAAATTTGTTATGCCATAAATAAAATCATCCATAAAGGCCTTTACATCCTATTTGTTGCTAGCAGGATTATCCCAAAAATATGTACCTAGTTTCTAGCCTAATAATGCTACGAGGCACATGAAAAGCAGATAGCCTTTGGATCTTCAAGAATAGAAATTTCATTTGAGTGTTACCAAAGGATTCTTTTTGGATAAGTTACATATTTTATTGCTTTCGTACTACATTTACGCAATTTTTTTTTTTTTTACTAAAACAGCTATAATTATCTATAAATAAATAAAACTATTACAAGAGGAATCATGTTTATGCATTAAGAGTAGGATTCCTGAATTATGCTTTCATTAAGTATTCATTTATTTACCTCTAACTAAACATATTACATCAGGATTTTTATGCAATTGCCTGTTTTGTTCGCATGCATTCGAAAATCTTTAATATTCAGTTTACTTAGGTAAAAAGGGCCAAATTTTATTTTTGCATTTTTATAATGGTATATTTGAAATACTTTAACTAAATAAATAAAACAAAAAAAAAAATGAAAATGAGATGACATTCCTGATTAAAGTAGCAGGTTCATTTTTAAAGACTAAAACAATCACAAATAATTAACAATCAGCAAATAATTTCTTATAATATAGATTTTTTTTTTTTTAGAAAAAATAAATATAGACTTTTATACCACTTTAACGTAGGCAGAGGTTAGTACAGAAAATCGGGATAACTGGGAAACAGCAAAATCATGCTGATTTTGAAGGGCGTTCAATATTTACATAAATCTGTTTTTTATACAATAATCATGCAATATAAAATGATTAGCAATGATAGCTGTTTCATTTACAGTCTGAATCAAGTTTATAAATAATTTAGAATGTGTACAGGAATAGCTTCCTTTTAATTTTTAATGGGTAGGGGCATTAGTTTCCACTAGTAGTTCAAAATCCATGGAAGTGTTGACTATACAGTGGAGCAATTGCATGAAGTGCAAGTGTAATACAAGGTTATGAAATTAATTTAATGTACTTTTAAGAAAGTGTAAATGAATATATAGCCAAGTTAGGTTAGTAAATTGCAAAGAAGACACTTACCAATACAGTTCCTTGGTCCTTTTCCGAACGGCATGAAGAAAGATGGCAGCTTTTCGAGGTTCAAGAACCTTTCCGGATGGAACGTTTCCGGTTCTTGGAAGTACTCAGGGTCCATATTGATTGACTGGACTGGAATGAAGATGTCCGTACCTTTCGGAATGGTCAAGCGGTCGTCAACATGATACTCCTTTGTACAAATCCTCTTTAATATGCCGAGCAAGGGATAGAGTCGCATGGTTTCTGTTAACATGCGCAGAAATATGATACTAAAATAAGTTTTTTCGAAAGATAAACAAGGTGTGTTGCAGCAGGTGCAGACCAAAATTTTAAAAGTTTGACTTTGGTATACTACTTATAATTTAATTGTGAAGAGGGGGGTTTAAAACTTTTTTATTGAATTTGTTTGAAGTTGGTTCATTTTATAATTTAAAAAATTCGAAAGTTCCAATGTAGGTACAAGTACGCACTGACTGCAAAGGAAGTGGGTTAGAGCATAAATGACTTTCATTCTTCTTGTATCTGCCGGAGAAATCCGGATGAAGGCCTAAAATTCATGTCGAGACATCGGCACAAATGAACAATTTTTATTTATTTGTGTTTTTTTGCTGACTGCAACCCCGACCAACTTCTTCTCATATTTATCTACGGTAAACTATTAATTATATCATTATTCTTCTTGTATTTAAATTGAATGATTCGAATCAAAAATAATACTTTCACCAAGTAATGCATTTTTTTCTATTAAAATCTAGGAAGTAGAAGAAGTACAAAAAGTAACACAGGTTAAATAATAAAATAGAAATTTTTCATCACGAGCTTTAAGAACAGTTGCATTTATTTTTTAAAACAAATTGTACATATTAATATTGGGAAAAATATTACATTAAAAATACGTAATGGGATGGGAAACAGTCTTACCTATTTGTTCATATCCGCTCTTGCCTTAACATAAACAATTTTAAAAGTAAGTGCAAAACGAAGTTTAGTGGTTTCAAAATATTATGATAATTGAAACTGAATTCATTAATTAGCTTCATACAGCATTGAGAATATTGGATTGAAAAGAAATTTTGTTTAATTACTTTAGAGTGCTACCAATGGATAGTTTCTCTACATACTTGTATCATCATTATGATGTTACTTCAAATTTACTTGTTGTTTTTGTCAATAAATAAAAAGGTTTAATTATTGTTCATAACTAGAGACCGGATTTCCGTGCAATTGTATCACAAAAAAAAAACAAGTAAACATAAGTGAAGAAAATTTTTGGAGTAGTATTAACTAGTGGCTTCGGGTAACTATAAAAAAGACTCTCTAGAATAATTTCAAAAACCTTTTTTGAAACTGATTGATTCAAATAATAATTAAATGTAAAATCAAGAAAATATAAGTATATTCTATACCTTTTGGAATATTACAAGGGTTTAAACTTATAAGTTTTGATAATCCGAGTTGGAGATTATAATTACTATTAATATTATTCAAAATAATGTAAATAATTAATTAATTGAGGATACCATTTAATTTTTTTTTTCGTACCCTACATTGAAAATGAGATGATGTGGTACAATGAGATACCATTTAAGTATTAGGATTATAAATTTGTAAACACTTCTACCTTTTCAAATTATTAGGAATAGAGTTATCGGATCTAGCCATCTCAGCTAGATTTTTTTTCGATTAATAATAAATGGCAAGATAATAATTTATATCATATAAATTAATCTTACCGTTGAGTACTGCATCTAAGTACGCCATGTCTTGGATATTTTCAATGGTGAGCTCTTCATTTTTTTTCATTACTCTGTCAACCTCATCCCGGAGCTTATCCTGAACTTGTGGGTGTTGGGCGAGCAAGAACAAACCATAATTGACGGTAGTGAGTGTCGTGTGGTTACTGGCGCTCAAAAAGCTGAAAATGTGCCCAACAGCCTCCCGATGGCCGATTGCTGAAAAAAAAAAAAATTGAATTATATTAACAATTAATACATGATTCGTAGAAATTGGTAATTTTATAATTTAATGAAAAATTGCACCTAGTGTAGGACATGTTGTGAATTGAGCATAGCTTAACTGTATAAGCTGTATTTGTCTGGCCGTTGAAAGTAAAAGTGGTGTAAGTCTCACTACAGTATTCTCACCACAATTAAATTTCTGGCGATTCTAAAGCTCTTTCCAACTAAGCAATTAACTAGGTCATTTTTATTTTATTTTTTATCTATAATTCCTAACCGATACATCCAAGCAAAACTGTTATAGAATAAAAAATTAAACAATATCAAATTCTGCTTTGAATAAGTAATATAAAATATTAATAGGGTTAAGCAGTATTTATGACATACTACTTAACCAAATTAATATATGTATTATGTTACTCATTTGACACGGATTAATGCTATTTAATTTCTTACACCATTATATGGAGCCTAAAACGGTAATTATAGAGCTAATTAGTTCGATTATAGAATTAGACATTTTTCTTTGAACTTATCTTTTTTCAGTTTGTCGCCTATAAGTTCTAAACGTCTTAATATAGAACTAATAAGTTCTAAAAATCTTATTGAGAACTGTCCCTTATTCCAAAATCTATTTTTTTGGTAGTAAATCACACCAGAACAGGTGGTTTATGAACAAGCCACTTGACCAAAGCGGTATTCCTTCAATGCGTAATTTAATGTTTTTTTAATCTGTTTTATTATATATTTTTCTACCAAGATCCACGGTTAGGACCGCCAGAATGCGTTTTGTGTTATGCTTGGATTCATTTATAGTACTGTACTTCAGCTTTGAATTTAAATTTTTTATAATGCATATTCAAATTCACAATTGTATATTATATTATACATTCAGTAAATTTGATCTTAGTTATAATGGAGTGATACAGACGTATAGAGAAACTACTCATTGGTAGCACTCTAATGACGTTTTTACAATAACAGGTTTCGTGGCCATCTTCTTTTCAGGCGCCTCGGAGGATTCTCAGGAATGGAAGAGGAGGCAATGTAAGAAACTAGTGGGTTCGGGCTTCTTCGGTTCATATGAAACATAAAGGTCTTTATGTATGATTTTATTTGTGACAAAGTAAGAAGCATTGAGGATTTTACAAAAGATTTTGGATTGTAAGGATTGGATACGAGAGGAATTCGAATCCCCAAGCTCAACTCCATATGTCCAGATTGGTCTAATTACAGTCATATAGATCAGTCTTTTGTAATGAATCGGAAGTGAAGACTGTTTGTCCAGTAAGTGCTATATTAGTCGAAATCGATGTGCGGTCTTTTCAGTCTTGTGTGAGGATGCATTTAAAATACATTTTTTTTTTTTGTTTACGATGACTTACAGTTTACAAGATCCAACTTAACCGAAATAATATGGTATGGCACTTATTCGACGCAGATGTCTTAATTTCTTATGCCGTAACTTTTTCAATAGAACGTACCGTTTAGGAGCTATAGACAAAAAGAATAAATAAAAAATTAGCTTATTCATTACTTTATTAAATTATTTACCTAATTAGTAATAGTTTTAGAACGGCCAAAAATACGTTTTCGTTTCACGTGTGATATAAACTAATTTTTTTAAATTTATTTATTGATATTTACAACTGTATAAAAAATACAACAGGTAAATTTGATCATAATGATATTATGATAATGATATGATACAGTATGTAGAGAAACTACCCAGTAGTAGAACTCTAAAAACATTTTACAATATAATGTCACGAGGCCATCTTCCTTTCAGGCCCTCGGAGGATTGCCAGGAATGGAAGAGGAAGCAAGGTTAGAAACTAGTGGGTTTGGGTGGTTAGGGAGTTTATAATGGAAGGAATGATATCGGGTTCGGGCTAGATCGGTTACATAAGTAACATTTAGGTCTTTATGGATGGTTTTATTAGTAACAAAATAAAGATTGGATACGAGAGGAATTCGAAGGTTTAGTGGAGCCCCAAAGCTCAACTCCGTATGTCCAGATGGGCCTTATTATTGTCATATAGATCAGTCTTTTGTAATGTGCTAGATGTTTAGACCGTTTGTCTAGTAAGTGCTGTAATAGTCGGAATCTGCGTGCAGTTTCCTGTCTTTTCAGTCTTGTGTGAGGATAAACTAATTTTTTTTATTATTTGTAGATGTATGTACCTATGATATGGATTTCGTGTATCAGGCTCCTGTGCTATATTATTAAGGACAATGTATATGAGCTTTATAGAAACATGTAAAGGAACAAATGTGTTATGCTGGATATACACGTTTGCCATTTGCTACAAATCAAAAAACTTGTACAAATGTTTAGTAAACAAAGGAGCAAAGTAATTCTAAAACAATGCAAACTGAAAAAAAATAAGGTGTAGATGCAGCACAAGAGCCCTTTTATTTGTGCCCTAAAAGAGACACCCAACAGTTCGGCCACAAAGTCAGGCAAGCTTGTAAAAGCTAATGCAACCCAGCCCTTGTGCATGCGCGAATTTGCCTTTGTTTGGCAAACTTGTATTTCTACCTACCATATATTGGTAAGTAAAAAGTAAAATTCAATTTTGGGTATTTGACTGTAATTTATTGCACGGTATTACGATGTTTTGGGTTTAGGCATTGTAGTCAAGGTCCATACAAATTTATGATGTAATTAACAAGATTTATGTTATTAGCTTCAGCGATTGTTCAGCGTAAGATAATACCTCCGAGTGTCATAGCCGAATGATCTTGTTCTAGGCCAAAATGAAAAAAAAAAGTTGGCATCCGTTTTCATAAATATCTCAGAAAACCCAGCAGTTTTCGTTCGCTGATTGTTTTACTGTCTTAAATTTCTCCTCATCCTCAATAGTAGATTGTAGGTTTATATAAATCTATTAGTGAAAATGGAACCAGTAATCGGTTTTGGTTGACTGTTTTTGATGAGAGATAGGTATCACTCAATTTCTTTATAAAGAAATAATATAGTTACATTTTCTAAATGCCCATTATACATCAATAGGAAAAGACTATTCAGTATCAGTATATTCAGTATTAGTAGTATAGTATTATATCAGTATAATGGTATTCAGTAATAAATGATATTCAGTATCAGTAATCATATCATTAGTAAAAATATGGATAGAAATTAATTAAATTTGGTCCATACTCTAGATGGCATCCCCGCACTTCGCAGCGGTAAAGAGGGATTGTATTATGATGATGATGAATTATAAATATGACGTAATCGTAACTATTATTATAATATCTCGAAAAGTATTGTGGAACTCGTATCAATTGCTATTTATTGAATTAAATGCAAGGCAAAACCAGGTATTTTAAATATAATAATATTTAAATAGAGGTTCAAAAGTTTGGAAAAAAAGTCACTTTTTTTTTTTTACGTGTTTAAAAATCGTGATGAAACTCGAATTATGGAAGTCCATTGTCTAATTTAAATAGATATAAGGGATAAACATTGCACAAATTTATAAAAAAACATCTTACCTGAGGGTGAATCTAGGTCCTGATTTTGGCTGATTAAAGATACTAAGCCACTCCTGTATATGTTTTCCGGACTTTTGTTATATTCAAGCAGCTTTTTCGTAAAAGGAGAAAAATAGTCCCAAAAATCCGACGAAAATGTCTTCATCCTCAAATAATTGAAAAGTTCCGGTGAAGCAGTATAGAATAAAAACATCAAGGTTGTGTAGAATTTAGGGTGTAAGAACATGGCTGAATACTTCTCCAAATTTTCGAACAATTGTTCGTCCTTTGTGAGGTCAATACCGTAGAGTATTGTACCGAAACCCATGAGAATGTACCTCCCCACCAACTTACTTAAGTCCGCGTCCTTACTCCCTTCGGAAAGTCCTTCTATCTCCTCCTTCAGGGAAGAATATCGGTGATTAAAAATTTCGACTTGTTCTCTCAACTTCTTTGGCGTGAATAGTTTCGAAAATATCGAACGTTTCAGCTTCCAATTTTCGCCATTCATCGTGAACAAGGAGTACATAATAGCGTCGTTGTCCGAATGTCCTGCATCCGAAAAGGGTGGGTGATCGATAAAGTGGTTGAAGTCGACTTCAGTGATTTTCCTAATCAGTTCCGGGTCGATGATGAAGAGGGAGGGCTTCAGAAAATTGTAGAAACCTACGTAGGGTTTGTCCCGGTAGTCTTTGTACCATTCATCCGTCATTTCTGGTTCGGTACACTTCAGAAATAGAGTCTCCTTCATGTTACCGACAATGAAGGTCGGTTTCGGTCCAGGAATCCCGATGTCACTCCAGTATCTATATCGCTTTTTAAAATATTCATAGGTTACACCAAGAAGTATGCAAATGATAGCTGTGGTGAAAAACCAAAAGTACAATGTTATGGATACATCCACCATCTCCACCTGTAAATTCAAAGATCATTAAAACTTTACAATAAATGACTTTTAAGTATTGAATACCCTTGTACACTTCTAACATTTATTAAATTAATTAAATAGGAAATTTAGATTTATTTTTTATTTATATAGTTGTTTGAGAGTGGTTTAGTTTCTTTTTAAAACAATTTTGATCTCTTTTCTCTCAACTTTATTCTTTTTTAACATCCGACGTTTCGACCTCTCAGGTCATTCTCAAGGATTACTTAGTAGGTAGGTTCTGTTTGGGGTTTGTTAATGAACATAAAAGTGGTTATTGAAAGTTTTAAATTTAGGAAATAATTTAATAGAAGAAATTATTGGGACAAAGGCAATTAGCCGGCAGTAATGAATTTTAAGGAAAAAAAGGAATGATAGACAGAATAAGGAATCCTTGAGAATGACCTGAGAGGTCCGAAACGTCGGATGTTAAAAAAGAATAAAGTTGAGAGAAAAGAGATCAAAATTGTTTTAAAAAGTAAATAGGAAATTTTAGATACATTAATCTTACATTCGCTTAATCTAATAAAAACTATTTTTTTAAAATAAGTTGAATTGAAACTATCAATTATTGAATAAAATTATGAAATCAATTAAAATTATCTCTTTTTTTTTTTAGTTTGCTGTTTAGAAGTTTATTACTTGTAACGAGAGCTCCTGGAAGGATGCTATAATATCTTTTATAAAACACTTTGACCTCAGGGCACCCCACATTGTGTAATTTAATTGATATTTCGAAATAGTGGACTTTTGTAGGGAACGGACCATTTGCCGGTAGTTGGCAAAATATTTGACCAGTGAAACAGATTTAGACATTCAGCCCAGAGGAAGACTTCCACCTGTAATTGACGATTCACGTAGGATAAATGTGGAAGAAACCTCTTACCAAACAGTTAAGGTTTGTTTACTAGGTTTATCTTAAAAAACCTATAAGAAACATTTATCAATCCTCTCTTTTGGGGAATGTTTAATAACATTCCAATCGATTGCCCATTGTTTAGTATGCCATGATGAAAGCATGCAATTTTCAAGTCAATTTTTTTTATGACATTTCATAGCCCAAGCCGCAAGAAACATTACAACGTTCGAGAAAGGGTTTTCTAAGGCATGGGCCATT
The DNA here is from genome assembly GCF_000696795.3 of Halyomorpha halys. NCBI lineage: Eukaryota > Metazoa > Arthropoda > Insecta > Hemiptera > Pentatomidae > Halyomorpha > Halyomorpha halys. The sequence goes on from NW_027115553.1 coordinate 152,542, forward strand.
TAGTATGCATACGTTTTGGCTGGTGACACAGATTTGAACATCCAGCCCACAGGGAGGCTTCCGCCAACAATTGAAGGCAAAGTGTGGAAAGGGATTCTTCAGGGGGAGTTAATTTGAGCACGCTAAACAGGCCAAAGAGTGCACACTCAAAATAATTCGAGTGGTGTTGTATTTTATGCTGCTATCACATTTCATAATCGAATATAATCAAGAATTAAAAATAACAATGTGATAATAATAAAATAAATAACAATAATTTATTCTATGTAATAATCCTCTTTATATAGTTTTAGCCTATGTTTGCATACAGGGTGCTAGGTATTATGACCGATATCCAAAATAAAAATAAAACTTTTGATTCTTTTGTATTTTTTTGCCAAGACAATGGACTAAATTGTGTTTTTTTTTTATATATATATAAAAGAAAATTGATTTTTTTTTTTCAATAAAACTGTGCGTTCAGGGGTTAAAGAACATTGGTTAAGTAACAAAGGTTATTCTAATATTACCATGAACTTGATGTGCGGTAGGATCTGAAGTGTTAGGAGACCTGTGTCTCACTGCTTAGAGGAAGCTATTTTAAAAATTCGTTTCTAAGCCCTGTCAAACCACGTCGATGAGTATTAGACGTAACACATATTACATGGTATACCAAGTTTAATCAATACAATCAGAGCTTTTTGGGGGGAAAATCCAAAACATGTGAAAAATCGATCTTATAAAGTGGCACTTCCAGTAAATTTAGTACAAGAGCCGGGAAGAAATTAAGGCAGTTATCACGCCCCAATTTTTTATTACTTTATTGAAAACTATTATAAGTATAGGTAGGGGGAATAAAAAATAGAGGTTATTTCCAAACCTTAAAAAAAAAACATCAATTTTTCATTCAGAGATCTATATGTTAAAAACTACCAATAACACTAGAAAATCTAAGAGAACATTATTTAAAGAAGAGTAAATTTTCTGAAATAATAGCCTTAATAGAGCTATTTACATCCAATAGTTCTAGAGATATAGCCTTTTAAAAAGCAATATTTTAATACTGAAATATTATTAGTTTTCATAATATTTGCTAAAATAAATTGATTTATAGTTGTTCGGATAATAAGTTTGATTTATGAAAAACTTTGTTTCAGAAACTATTGGACGTACAGATGTCTGTCTGCACTCAAATTAGAGCTAGTTAAATTTACTAAAGGAGTTTAGGATCTTTACATTTGTAGGAATAGTAGTTATTATGATATTTAACAAAATAAACTCACCAAATGTTAATTTCTAGTTGTTCGTATAAAATGTTGGATTTTTGAAAAAATATATTTCTAGACCCATAAGACGCACTTATGTCTGCCAACACTTAAAATAAAGGAAATTTAACTTATTATAAAGTAGTTTATGACACTTGTCTTGGTAGGAGAGGTAGTTTTTATTTTAGCATATTTCATGTAAACTATTACTCCTACAAAGATAAACGTCATAAACTACTTTATAGCTCATTAAACTAGCTTTAATTTGAGTTCTAATAGAGAACCTGCACGTTAAATGGTTTTTGAGATATAGATTTTTCAAAACAAATTCACTAACTACTGATGTTTCGTAGTTACTTACGTTTCATACAACATTTTTATGAAATGTTGCTTTTTAAAAAGCTATATCTCGAGAACTATCAAACGTAAATAGCTCTCTTAGGGCTTACATTTTAGCAAATTTACTCTACTTTAAATGATACTCTCTTAGATTTGCTGTTGTTGTTGGTAGTTGTAAAGATATAGAGATCCGAATAAAAAATTAATTATTTATAAGGTTTCGAAACAGCCGTCATTTTTTATTCCCCCTACTTATACTTGGCAAACTCATCAATTTTGACTGGTAATTATACATAGTTTTCAATTAAGTAATCAAAAATTGGGGTGAGATAAGTGCCTTATTTCTCCTCTTGGGCTCTTGTTCTAATTGATTTTGACGAAAAAGTTGGATAGCGATTGAAAAAAGTTGCTGACTTCCCAGGCACACACCCACTTTAAATATAATTTCAGTTTCGTACGTCTTTTCGTTTTGAGCTACACACTGACAAATTTGCGAAGATTAGTTATTTGGACCTTAAAAAACCCAAAATGTTTATTTCCGTTGAAAACTCGAATTCAAAGTTTTTCAGGATCTCAACACTTACTCTTACTATAATACTATAATATATTTCATGGATAGGTAAATAAAAGTAAAAACATAGTTAGAGACTTTTTTATATCAATGTTATTTTTTTTTTCTATGTTAGTATATTCTTAGACAGACAATGTCACATGATAATACCTAAAAATGAACATTGATTGTTGTTGTTCTACGTTATAGGTAAGTAATAGTAAAAATACAGGTTTACTGGACCCTAATTTAACAGTATTTAATTGGTGAGCCAAAGTACTAACGGTATTTTCAAGTTTACCAGCAAAGTATTTTTAAAACCGCGATTTAAAAAAAAAAATCTATTTGTTAACAGAAATGTATTTATTTTTAATATAATAATCAAGTCATTAAACGGACAACAAACATAAATTATCTTTAAGCTGCCCTCTCTGATCCCTTCCTTATTAATGGGCTGTGTATCTGCCTATAATTTAGAAGGTGATAGGGAATATAAGTATATTTGTGTTCCGATCCGGACAGTTTCATTTGATGACTATTAGTGGATAAAATGTTAACACTTACAGAGCAAATGATAAACCTCTTACTGGTGTTATCGGATCAAAGGCCTATCGGATACAAAGCGATTCGTCTATTGTTATCAGGGTTATACTAGTAAATGTAGCAACATCCTTATCTATCATTAGTGGCTGATAAGATAATGATATTGTTGTATTTTAAAAACATATGCGTTAGTCTAGTTTAATTTCCTGAATTGTCGAAATGTTTTCTCGAAATTAGGAGGAACATTCCGTATTTCTTATTTCTATCTCTTTTCTCTTAGTACCGAAACTATTATTGTGACAAATTTTCTACTTTCTATGAGCAGTTTTCAAGGGATCTATTAACTTTCCTTACCCATGTGCGTAGCCAACGGGAGCAATAGGGGGCGCCTCCCCCCTCCTAGAACTTACAAAAAATTATTATTTTAATAAAAAAAATGTTTTCAAGCGAATACTAATTTTCATAGCTAATAAAGCACTGCGACATTATATATAATTTTCTTAAAATTTTGGTTTCATTCGCCTTTTCTATGCCTCCCCCCACTGCTTGACTATGGCTTGGCCCCCCTAGTTTTCATCCCGGGTACGCCCTTGTACTTACCCCTAATTTGAGAAGGGTATTGGAATTGGGTAAAATTTTCGAATTTCTATTTTAAACGGCCCAACTGTAAACACTTTCGAGTCCAATAGAAGCATTTTAGGAAGTTGGTTGTCACTGCTTTGGATTGCCGCAGTGAACAAAGTTTGAGTACCACTGTCATAATATTTATATATATAAAATTAAAAATATATATAATAGCAAAATTGATATACTTCGCTAATATTAATAATATACCACCAGATAATGTTCTAACTCGTTATTAAGAAACTTGTTTGAAAAACTGCATTTCGGAAATATATTCGAAACTTGTTAAATGCACCAAGCAGTATATTATAATGATTATTTTCCTAGTAGCAGTCGCTTTCATTATGTTTACCAAAATGAATTAGCAATCTAATTATTTGTAAAAAAATGTCTGGCATGTACATGAGTCAGTTTAGTTTCCTCACCATTTCTGTTGGTAAGGTAGGTAGACGTTTACCTATATAAAAAATGGCTGTTTCAAAACTTTAAAAAAACATTAATTTTTCATTCGGAGCTCTTTATCTTAAAAACTACCACTAACACCAGAAAATCTAAAAGAACATTATTTAAAGAAGAGTAAATTTGCTGAAATATTAGTCCTAATAGAGCTATTTTCGTCCAATATTTCTCAAGAATCAGCCTTTTATAAAGCAACATTTCATAAAAATGTACTGAAATATCAGTAGTTAGTTAATTTATTTTGAGAAATCTATATCTCAGGAACTTTGTGATGTACAGATGTCTATTATCAATCAAATTAAAGCTAGTTAATTCACTATAAAGTAGCTTATGACCTTTACCTTCGTAGGAATAGTAGTTATTATGATATTTGACAAAATAAATTCACAAAATGTTAATTTTTAGTCGTTCGTATAAAATATTGGATTTAAAAAATATATATATTTCTAGACCTATAAGACGCACATGTCTGCCAATACTCAAAATAAAGAAAATTTAAGTTACTATAAAGTAATTTATGACACTTAAGGGTAGTAGTTTTTATGATATTCACACATGAATATAAATTTGGCAAATGAAAATTTGTCCGAAATACTACAATTTATTTTAGCAAATTTCATGAAAACTACAATTCCTTCGAAAATAAACGTCATAAACTATTTTATAGCTCATTAAACTAGCTTTAATTTGAGTGCTAATAGACATCTGTAAATCACATAGTTCCTGAGATATAGATTTTTCAAAATAAATTAACTAACTAATGATATTTCAGTACGTTCCATACAAAATGTTTATGTAATGCTGCTCTTTAAAAAGCTATATCTCGAGAACTATTGAACGTAAATTACGGCTTACATTTTAGCAAATTAACTCTACTTTAAATGATGCTCGCCCTACTTTGGCTTAGTATAAAGTGAGAGAACGTTCAAGCATTCTAATATTTTTATCAATTCAAGGATCGGTTTTTAAAATTCCCACGGCAGTTTCAGCCAGGCCTCAGTACCTAGCAGGTAACCTTGTATACAAACCGGTTCACTGCAGCTAACTAATACCAGTACCTGCTGTTTGAATAACTCTGGGCTTATAAGTGGTTTTTAACCTCTCACACTGATAACTGTTACAAGTAAATTTTTTCCTACCGTCCTTTCTAGATTGAAGGCTAAATGGGTCCGCCCAGACTATTGGATCTCACAGATCCTAACAGGACACGGGGGGTTTCGGGGAAAGCTGCAGAGCTTTGGAATGAACATCGACCACCGGTGCCAACCAAAGTTCCTGAAACAGCAGAACACGTAATAATAGATTGCTCTGCCATGGAAGGACACCGAGCCAGGCTGTCGAGAAAGGCCGGGATTTACGCCCTCGACGAGTCGGACTTCCCCTGTTTGATAGAAGAAGAGAATTATCCCTTCTTCAGGGAGTTCATTTACGGGTGGAAGGAGGTGGTGGGCCAAACTAATTCACGATGGGAAGGACTTGACCGCCCAACATCGGCGAGCTACCAGAAGAGGAGGAAGCAGACCCAGACTGAGACTAGGAGGGCTGGACAGCCTGGTAACTGCAGGAGTGATCCTGACGGATGCAGTGGACGAGGTGCAGTTCCATCAGTAAGGCGCTAAACCTAGCGCTGGGCTGCACCACAGTAAAAAATAAAAAATAAATGTAATAATTAAATAATTAATAAAAGAATAAAAAAAAAAAAAGAAAAAAGAATTGGTGATCCTTGGGAGCAGTGGCATGCGCAAACCCCAGCGCACTACCCCACTGCTCCCGCACCCCGTATGCCAGAAATGGCAAGGGAGGGGGACAAAAAAACTGTTACAAGTTTAGTAAAAAAAATTCAACTACACTAGTCGTATTCATGATCATTTAACATCTTAAATGGAGAAATATTTCCTACTGTTACTGTGTTAAACGATATAACATTTAAGAAGGTTGAATAGAGTCTATCAATAGGTCTGCTAAATGGAGAACGACTTGAGGAAACAGACCAGCTGAGCTCCACGTCATTTTATCTGTTGTCGTTTTTGAAATGTTAGTTGCTCTTATTTTGTGTTTGGTTTGTGTTGTCATTGTTTTGGACAATTTTAAAACACTAATAAAGCAATGAATAAAAATAATAATGGAGTAAAGGATAAAGTAATAAAAAAAAATAGGAAATCCGCTTGGAGCTCCTCTGCATTCAATATATAACATCGACCATACATTAGACTGCTTAAAATCCTTTACCTATAACGTTTAGCATGTTAAATTTTTTTACATTTAACAAATCATGACTTACCTTATTATACGTTATTTTAGTCAGTTGTATGGTTGAATTTTACTTCAACCAATATAATCTTATTTAAAAATTTTTTTTTTTACATTTTTACTTACTAAAACCAATGTCAAACAGTTAGGAAGGAAATGACTTGAGAGTGCCGCCTCACGCTTATCTTCTCCACATGGACAGTAGTCAGTCAGATGTCGGTTCTCTTTCCTTCCATGGTAGACCGCTCTTCTAGCCTTCTATTCCGATCTCACCCTCTTAAGGACCGCTTTGGCAAATTCCTTCTTCACCTTTGAATGTTGGTCTAAGCCAAGGATATGGCGCAGCACTATGTTCAGTCCACACGATTTCTCCAATTTACCTCTTTCCTCTTCGAAGCGCATGCAATAAAAATACACGTGCTACTTTTTCCTCGATTGCAGAACATTATACCGTGTTGTCCGTTATAAAACGTTGGCTCTATGGACTCTAAAGCATCCGTGTCCATTCAACAGTTAAATAACATAAAAATCTACCAAACTATCTCGGCGTCTATACCACGGACCAACATCAGGTTATCAACATATAGATCCTATACGGGTCTATAGGGTATCAACCTATAGATTCACCTTCCGGAATCTGCAGCTTCTTAGCGCTATTGCCAGTAGGTGATAGTTTTGCCGCTATTCTCTCGAAATGCGAGAACAACATTTAGAATGCCTACTTCTTTATTCAAAAGTAGGAGGAAGTGCTATCACGCACACCGCTTCTTCATTTATGTCCTTAATAATACCTCGCGATAAATGAAAACCATTTGTTCCCTGTATGATTTCTTAATCATCGCATTTTTCCAACTTGGAGCTACGTACAACAGAATTGAGTGGGCAGCAGTAGCAAGAAGTGTTCTGGGACTCTCTAGAACCTACAATGTTCAGCATGAGATGTGACAATAGTGATCTAATATTGACACAGATGTACTTCATCTAAAAATTAAATCGGAGAGGTGCAATAATCATTAATCCCATGTATTTTAAACACAGATGAGGACAAATCTCGAGTTTCCATACTGCGACAGTGATATTCCCGGTTTGCTGTGTGTTTATGTGAACTAGACTGTACAACGTTCTTTGTTTACGTTTCCCGACTTTTTTTTTTCTAAGCATCTAGTTTCTATTATCAAATAAATATACGATTATATACCCATATATAAGAAGTTTATACATGCAATAGGTTCACACACAGTTATTATTAAAACATTTTTGTTGTCAAAAAATCAAAAAGTTGTCATAAATCCTCCATGTGCGCGCAAGTGAAGAAAATGTTTTCTGCTTTGACTTATTTTTATGATTATAACGTTAATCAAATATGTTTTCCTCGTGGTTTAAGGAAAGGAAATTATACATATGGTAAAATTTTACTTCTATTTTTTAAATCATCGTTTTCATATTGAGATCTCAAGATGGAATAAAATATGTACGACATAGTAAAAAAGTAGGTTTCAGCACAGAAAAAACATTCGAAAATACTATCAAATAAAATTAAAGCACCTGCTTAGAAAAATAATAAGAGGTTTTCGTTTTTTATTTTTCTCTATTATAAATTTCTTCTTTAAATAAATATTATATATTATAAATAGAGATCCAAGCATGTGCTTAGGGCTAATCCCCTAAGATATATGATGCGTTCTGCCCTAAAACATGGTAACTGCAAACATTAAAACTTCTACAATGTTAATTCGTTTGTTAATGGCAATATTTTACCCTTAACCATTAGTCACTTAACATAACTTAATAACAACATTATTGTCTTAAGAAAACAAATTGTTAAAAGGTGCTATTAAGAATTTATGAAATAAAACTTTAAAAAGCCGATGATGCCGAAAAATTTCAGTTTTAAGACCAAATCATACCTACGCCCATTCTGGTAGGTATGGTTTGTGTTATTGTAATAATGATTTTATAGATACACATATAATTATTATTTATATATTATCATTGTTTATTTTGTGCTTACTGTGAAACTGGGGAATCGTATAGTCCTGAAGTACCAAAAACGCATGATTTACAGAGAATTCCTTCTGACTTCTGACTGCAAGATCCGACTGACTGTGATATTAATTAGCCAACTACACTAGAGCTGTTTATATCTGACCATCAGGGTATCTGTTAATGGAACTGATAATGGTATCTTCCAAGTGCAAATGGATATCAAGATTTATTATAATTTCACCATTGGATTTAACTTTTTTTTCTGAAGTCAAATGCTTAATGTATCTGAATTAGCCAAATATAAATATCAGGAATTTTAAAATGTTATTTAAAATAAATCATTATTTATTATGTTTTTTTTTTTTTGATCGGCACAGTTTGTTAACCTTCATAAATATCATTCACTATCAATCGTATTTTTTTTTTCATTTTTTTATGAAACCTTGTTATGTCTAAGATTTGATATATATTTTTATACTATTAATATTTGACCTTGAACAATTGTAAGCAGCTCTCCAGCTGTTGTACTGATCGCACTAGAAGTTATATATTTTTCCTTTTTTTTTACTGGGTGGTCACCCTGGGCGTATTCTGGTTAGATAGAATGAGCCCTTGGCATTAATGAACCTTTGGCACAGATTATTAAACCAGGTTGTAAAGCAAAAAATACATATATATATCAAAGATATAACCATTGTTTATTTCAATGTAACTGCTTGAATAATAATAACAATAACTGCTTGAAAAGTGATTAGTATGTAGAACGGGAGTTAAGTTTACGAATAGTTGCTGAGTCTGGGCAATCTCGTGAACGAGAAAAAAAATGTCTATATTTTGATAAAATGTATCCAACATTATTTAATAGTTTCAAACAATTACAAAACCAAAATATTGAAACGTCTTTTGTTATTCACTATACATTAAACTCACTTAATACGATCAACAAACATTTTTTCTAATTCTACACGAAAAAAAAACAAAAACGAATCCATTGTTATATAATATTCAGTATATAACAATATAATATTATCATATAATACAATATCATTATATATGTTTAAGTATTTAGGTAACAGTAACTAGAAAAGTATTATCCTTCCCACTGTTCTTTATGGATAAGAGACGTGACCTCTTACATTAAAGGATGTAAAAGTGCCTTAAGGTTTTTCGAAAAAAAGGATTACGTAAAATGTTCGGACCGAAAAAGGACGAATTAACGGAAGAATTTAGAAGACTATACAACACTGAATTAAGGAAACTGCATCCGGTAAATATAATTTAGGTTATAGCATTGCGGCGTATAAGATCGGCGTGTAAGGTTGTAGGGCTTAACGAGCAGATCTCTAAAATGTTTAAAAAAAATTTGATTTTCTTACCTCCTATTTATTTTTATTTATTAAAACTATTACAATTATATATAGGACATAAAAACTAAGAATTATATATAAACTATATACATTTTGTCTTGGGTTGCCTTATGGCATCATAAGATGTAACAAACTTGACCTTCATTATTATTATAAGATTAAAAAACATGCAGAGATAACGCGGAATACGATAATATAAAAAAGTCTAAAATTACATACATTTTTATCTCGATTCCAAGGCCGCATTGACAAGAATATTTTTTCTCCTAACCACAAAACAAATCAGGTGCGGTGCGCGTAACATACAACTTCCTACATACGGCACCAAGTTTTGTGTAGATTGGTGGACTCGTATTGAAGTAAAGCTGTTTTTTTGATTCTCGAGAAATAACAATTAAGTCAGGGAAAGGTAAAAATTATTAAAAAAGAAATTATATTTTTCAGTTGTCAAAAAAATTTGGATTTCAATTTAATGAATATAATTCTAAATAGAGAATTTAGATCTTCCCTCACTACATGCAGGTTTAGAAAAAAATTGAAAAATGAGAGAAATAAATTCTATAAAGTTGCTCTTTCTGTCGGTTGATTTTATCGAAAAAGTTGCTGTCACATCCCAAGCAAGTATCCCGGCTTAAAGATGTTGATTCAGTTCACGCAGTAACGTACCACATTTCGTTTTCGAGCTACGCTGTTTTATTACTATCGTCCTCTCCTTCAATATCTGTTGAAATGTCTTGGAGTGAATTTTCTATGATCTATGTTTTGTGAATTTTTTTCGGTGGTATTGATAAGAGGCATACTTTATTTAGTTTATATTTTTGTGATCTTGTCATTAAATGTTCTAAAGATGTGTTGATTGGAAACACGTTACTAGTAGTCAAAGGGATGGTTAGGGATGTAGCTTAAGATTTTTTTCCTTCAATAATATTCCAGCAATAATTTTTATTTCATTTTTGAGTTTTCGTTCCTTTTTATTATTTAAATAGTTATTTTGAAATGTTCTTGGTTTTTCATTTAATCAAAACTAGAGTAAAAATTAATTAGTATGTCCAATGAACAAAGAACATGTAAATAGAAATTGTTTGATTCAGTCAATAAAAAATCTAAAAGTATAAATAAAAAATCTATTATTCTTCCTCCAAAGGCTCTGTAGAGGACCCAGCTTGTGCTGCAACAGTCGTTTGCGAGATAGTTGTCGGTTTCCCTGGTGCGATAGGTTTGACAGGCTGTACAGTGATAGTAGAGTTCTCGGCAGGTTTGTTTGTCGGAAGGGGTTCCGGCTGAGTGGCGGTGGCTTGTTCTGGAGTAGTTGGCTTGTGGGTTATGATTGTGAAATTATGACCTGTGGCGTTGTAGGTGATGTCGACGATCTCCGTCGGGCGTCCTGGGTAGAAGCCAGGGTGGTCGGGATGGTAAGCCTGGCCGCCGAAGGGTTTGGCTTTCTCGTGGAGCGGGAGGCTAGGTCTGAAACCGCTCGCGATAGGTGTGAATCCTCCATTGGTCGGTGTGCGGTCCCTTTCTAAGAAGTAGAAGTCCTCGGCCGCTGGATTAGGAGGCTTCATGACAGCGACGACCTTCTCTGTGTCGGAGTCCTCCGGTTTCGGTCGGATCTTGATGCTGAAGGAGCCGTCAGTCAGGCTCGAAGTGACGATCCCCATGTTGGACTTGGTCAGCAGACTCGCCTTCTCGTTCTCGTTGCAAACCCTAGAATTACCTCAATTAACAGAAATAGTTTTTTCGGGATTACTCTCATTTCATTGGTTATATGAAAGGAGTTTCAAAAAATATGCATGTACAAAATCATATATTTGAGTAGCAAATAGCAAAGTACATATGTTATCTACACAAATCACATATCAGAATGTATCAAAATGACCCTGAAAGGCGTATTGTCTTATTTTTTTATCTTTTTACTTTTTTTAATTTATCATTTTTGATTTTTAATTTATTAATAATTAATTTATCTTATTATAGTATTATATTACATAACTGATTACCATTATTCTATCAAATCTATCATTTGTTTGTAAAGAACTATCCATAGTTTTAAGGGAAAATGAAGAATAAATTTTTGGTGATTTTTTTTTTTAAAATAAAACAGAGATTCTTATTCTTAATGTGTAAAGTCCATATTTTAAATAAGTAAATAAACTATATTTGCTAAATTCAGCAATAATTCTATTTTTTTCCCAAGTAGTTTCGATAATTAAATTCAGTGAGCAAAAAATGAAATTAAATTGTTTCACAATTTGATCTCCACTGTTTTAAACGTTTTTTATCCGATCCTCCCAAATTAAAACACTATATTGCTTAATTCATTTATTTGTATCTTGGTAGCTTAGAGGATAGTGTCCTCTTCTTCAGCATCTAACTAAGCACTATTGAGTTTTGATTTTTGACCTGAAAACAGGATAGGAGGATAAAATAATTACATTGTTTCCTGCAAAGGTGGACCCAAGATCAAAACTAGGGGAGGGCATGCTATAGTCAATCAGGTTGTGACATTGCAGCATCGAAAAGGCGATTCAAACCAAATTTTTAAGAAAAGTATATATAATTGTTGCAGTGCTTTGTTAATTATTACAATCAGTATTTGCTTGAAAATAAACTTTTTTTATTAAATTAATATTTTTTTTCACTTCTAGAGGGGGAGTCAACTGCCACCCGCTGATCCGTCAATAGTAACATAGATCTTACCAGGAATGGATATCAGATAAGCGCCAAAGTGATTTCGATTGTATATTTCAGGTTATAATCGTGAAAATATCTGGAAACATTACTTTCTATTTCTTTACACTTACTGAGTTCTTGTGTTCCTACTTTTTTTTTTCTATTATGTAAAATAGCTAAGACATGTTATGTATACTACATTACTATGTATTATGTATGTTCTCGTATTCAGACTGTAAATACTTACAGTTTTCCAAGAATAACTTTGCTGTCAATGTAGTTGTAAATGGTTAGTTTGCTTTTCCGACAATTTTCTACTTCCGTGAACATTTTGGGAAAGGATATGCTGCGTACTTCCATGTCCAATTTAGCGTCTAGCGGCCCTTCGAATACGAAAGTGCAGTCCTCTGGAAATATCAAGCATTTATAAATATATTTTGATTAGAGAAAATAGTCTGGGGGTGCGGTCAGCAAAGAACAACATAAATAAACAAAAAAATATTTATCTATGCCGACGTTTCGACCTGGGTTTCAGGTCTTCGGCAGGGCTAAAGAACAAAAGAGATAACAACCATCATTTAGAGAAACACAAAGTTGAAAAGAAATAGTATACAAACAAATTTGGAATTATAAAAAATATTGAATTGAATAATAAATAATAAAAAATTGATAATTGAATAATAAAAAATAATTGATTGGTAGTCATGGAATTAGACGATTGATAGCAGATTGATAACAGTGAAAGATGAAATATAATATTAGTAGATAGTAGTAGGTAAGAAGATATGTATATGATATAAGATAGGGAGGTAGTGTCTAAAAAACAAATATTGAATCTAAAAATTGAACAATATGACAGAAAATAAAATATAGTGACTTATATCTGAATTACAGTGTGAGTATTAACTTATATACCTATTCATATCTCTCTCTCTATATATATAAATATA
>NW_027115553.1:165583-172057 GCF_000696795.3 Halyomorpha halys
ATAGGAAAAAGGTAGAAGAAGAAATATGGAGAATGGGAAATGAATAATGTAAGAAATATGAGAACGAGAGAAGAGAGTTAGTCAAGTGAGGATTGTTAGCTAAAACTGCTTGATTTGTAGAAAGGCACACTAGAGTGAGCGACGGAAGGACAAAGGATTCACTAGAAAAGTAACTGTCAAAAAAGACCGTTAAGACAAAACAGTTGACACGAAATGAAAATGATAAAATAGAACTAAAGTTACGGATTAAAAGAAATAAAACCTGCGATATGTAAAATTATGAAACCCAAAGGACAAAAAAATATGAATAAAAATTAATAATAATAATTTGCGAATATCAAAAAAACTGCTACTCCTACGAAGATAAGTGTCATAAACTACATTCTAGTAAATTAAATTTCCTTTATTTTGAGTGTTGGCAGACATATGTATGTGTTATGGTTCCTGAGATTCATTTTTTTCAAATCTCGAACATTTTATCCGACCAACAAGAAATTAACATTTTGTGAATTTATTTTGTCAAATAACATAAAAACTACTCCTACAAAGATAAACTTTATAAACTATTTTATAGTAAATTTAATTAGCTTTAATTTAAGTGCTGGCAGACACCTGTATGTCTTGTGGTTCCTGAAATAAAGTTTTTCATAAATCAAAATTATTGTCCGAACAACTATAAATCAATATATTTTAGCAAATATCATGAAAACTACTATTCCTACGGAGATAAAGGTAATTAGCTACTTTATAGTACATTAAACTAGCTTTAATTTGAGTGCTAATAGACATCTATACGTCAAATAGTCCCTGAGACATAGGTTTCTCAAAATAAATTAACTAACTACTAATCTTTCAGTAGATTTTTATGAAATGTTGCTTTTTAAAAAGCTATATCTCGAAAACCATTGAACGTAAACACTTTAAAAATTTACTCTACTTTAATTAATGTTCTCTTAGGTCTTCTAGTGTTGTTGGTAGTTTTTAAGATAAAGAGCTCCGAATGAAAATAATTTTTTTTAACATTTTGAAACAGCCGCCATTTTTTATTCCCCTAACCTATACTTGGCAGACTCATCAATTTCGACTAGTAATTATACATAGTTTTCATTAAAGTAATCAAAAATTAAGGTGAAATAACTGCCTTTTTTCTTCCTGGCTCTAGATAGGACTAGATGATTGACGTAAAATTTATTGCAAATAAAGTGGAAAATTTTCGTTAGAAAAATAAAATAAAGACATAAGCAGTATTAGAGTTATTTACAAACATATTTAATACCCTTAAGCACAGATTAAATAGTGAGGAGTATGGATTCGGTATTTATTTACTTTCTTTCAACTTAATGTCTTAGATCAAAGGTTACCAAAATGGATGCAGCAAGACAATAGGATGCGAATGCAACAGTCTCAAAATATTTTTTAAAAAAAATTAAAATAGCAAATTTTAATTTGTAGTGCCTTCCAGCCTTTAATTTGCACAGTTTTTTCTTCTTTTCCTACACATTAAACCGCAATATGTAGAATGGTTAGGGATAATCGAACCGACATTTTTTTTTAGTTTGACAAAGGTATCGCGAAAGTGTTATACCACACGAAGGTCGCCGAAGCGAAAAAGGTTTAGAAAAAGCTGCACTGTGGGTCATATGACAGATCTAGCTGGACAAAATTATTTTATTGCCGTTTTACATGTTTTTGAGGCTTCTTATTTAAAAATCTACAACTAGTAATTGTCAAGATAAAGACTTGATTTCCTAATATGGACTTCAAAATTTAAAATTTACTTTCTCCCTTTTTTTTCCAAATACCATAAGTAACGCTGAACACCACGTTTTCATCATGGATCAAAATCATGAGGTCAATTCAATAAAACAATGTAATAGCAATTTCGAAATAATGAATGACTAAAGGAAATAATTATTTATTTATCCATTCAACGGCAAGGTTTTTCCTCAAAACTTAGGTTTATTATGTCAAGATGCACCGTAGTAAAACTATAAGCAATAGTAATTTTTTTCTAAATAATTAAAAAATATTTACTGAAAATGAAAAATTTAAAAACATAACACCATTTTATCATGAGTTTTCAAACGGATCCTCGAAAACACTTTTAGAAAAATTATATTAATACTGACCACAAGTTCCGTAAGGAAGAACTATTTCCCGCTGGCGTAGTGCGAAAGGTAAGAATTTACTAGATTCGACTTACTGGTTACTTACGCCCAATGAAAAAACAATACTCGTCATATTGGGACCTCTGTAATCGTGAAACGGTATTTATAACGATTTCTTTATAAAAATATGTTTAAGTAACACTGTTTTCAGACAATAGTTTACTAAAATTAGAATTAAAAAAAAAAGTTTTTTCAAATCTTTTGTTTCCTAGTTTGAAATTGTTTTAAATATTGAAGAAGAAACGTCTGTACACATTATTACATCCGTTGCTCTTGTACAGTTTATGTTTATAATAATATCATATTTCATGGGGGGGGGGGCAGCTTTACACCTCTGCTATTTATTTATCTTGATGTACCTTATAGTTAGAGACAATATCTTGTAATGGTTAACCTTTCTTCGTCGAAATGAAGACATACTCCGTCTGCCGGCCTTGTGGAATCCTATTGACAGAATGGCACGACAACAACTTGACATTGGCATAAACTTCTGGAGCTAGTAACACTGACAGCAACAACACAGCCAACCGATCCATCCTAACCCACTGACACTATACTCAATCCTACGGAACGTTTTAACCTACAGATGATGCGGGCTACTTTCTATCTTTATCTAGGTTCGAAAGTAATTACCCCTATTTATTTAGCTAAGCAGTTATTTACCTTTCATTACATAAAGTTTCCACAGTTTATGTTCTATCGACAGTTTTTTTAAGGTGTTTCAATAGTCATAAAGGTGTGTGATTATTGAAGTGACAATTAGGACTATGAATTAGTAGCCTGCTAATTACAGATAGTCTTCATTACTCAACTTAGAGGTGGTCAAATCGCGGCGCATTTGCCAAACATTGTAGGATTACAGGTGGCTTACTTTATCTTTGCACCATTTACTTTTGACGAACTACTATTCGAACCTCACTACAAGCCAATAAGATATATTAATGGGCTTTGAGTGTCGTGTCTATGAACGCAAGATGCAACCTAACCGCGTTACATGAAACACAGCGACAAAGCCTGCCATAACAACGAGTACAGATATGTAATTTATTTATTTGGTCAATCAGTTCTTAAAGATTCATTAGGTTCAAAGCAAAGTTTTTGCGAGAGCGCTTTAAGCGTTTTCTTTTTTTACTTTGTTTAATACGGCATATCTGTTCAATTTTGTCTTAATCTAAATATTTGTTGAAAGGAATATGGTCCGGGTGCGGTAAAAAAAAAACTCAATAGTAGAATATACTATTTTATTGAGCCAAATATACTATTTTATTGAGCCTATTTTTTAGCCCTGACGAAGCCCTGCAACGTGGGGCGAAACGTTTTAAAAGGCTCAATAAAATAGTATATTCTACTATTGATTTTTTTTTTTTACCACACCCGGACCATATTCCTTTCATCTTTACACACGGTCAATCAATATCTTCCACTAAATATTTGTTATTTTTGATATATTTTTTAACTGTTTCTTGCTAAACGAGACTCTCTGCCAGCTGTAGCCCTATTAAAAATGATATATTTTTCTAACAATTTCATTTATCCTCCATCCCTGCGGGCTTAATTGTTTATCTATTTTGAATAATAATGAAACGATAACAGTTCTAGCTTGTTGAATTACCTGAGTTCATATTTTCTTAAACTTAAGCACACATTTTCTTAATAAGCTTTCACACTCTTATGAGTGTTTTTTTTCACAAATTTTTTTTCCTGGACTTTCAGATATATTTTTCTGAAAGGCTTGAAACACTTGGGTCATTAATGCTTATCATTTATCTTTTTTTAATGGCAATTATAACAAACTAGAAATTTTTACCTCACACGATTTCCAAATTTCATTAGGATTATTCCCAAATTTGTTTTTCTGGTTTGATCTTTTGTGGAATAGGACTTTGATATAGTGGACATCATAATATTTAAAGTATAGTTTTGATTTCAATATTCTGTTTTTCAAAGTATAAACAATAATCTTTTTTTTATTAAAATACCTACACCGATTATATGACCAATTACTGATAATTTGTTAAGTATAGTTGAGTCTGATTCAATTGCCATCTTATATTCCTCTAACTTGTTAAATTTGTAAAAAAAAAACTTCCAATCGTTTTAAAGAAGGCTAAAAAAGTATTTTAATGTTGTAAAAGAAACTCAGGGGTCTACAACATTCTTAAGTCTCATACATTATACAGTTGAAACAAGATATGAGTGGCATATCGACGGTTTTAGTTTATTTGCAGTCCTGAAATTTTCACTTTCCTTTATTCGTAATTCGTTTTCTTACTTTTTATTTAAACACTACTGAAATAAGAAACAGTTTTTATTTTGGGAATAACTGTGGCACACATAAATCTGAGGTGGCCAATTTTTTGTACACTAAAAAGGAAGACGAACAAATACAAGAAAAAGTACATCTTAAATAAATGAAACATGTTATTAATGCAAACAGAAGTACACATATTACGCTTACATCCCTTTTAATATATCATTTTCTTACAATATATTGGAAATTTCGGTAGGAAGAAATATCCTTTATATTGAATTTGACTGCAGCTAGAAAATCAACATTCCTTCTTGATTTCTCACTAGCACAAAAATTGTTACCAATTGAAAAAACTCTTTCAACTCCTGCATTAGTTCCAAGGTCTAATCGTTTCTTTCTGAACTGTACCGTAACATAACACGTACAGTGCGCCGCAGCATATTGGAATACGGAGATTTTTAGGTTAGTTTTAAAATCTCGAAAAGGCGGACAGGTAGCAGGACATTTTTTCGAGAAAAGACATATCCTACAAAAGGACTATTCACTCTAAAGAAGTCACCATAACAAAATTCTGGCATATGACATCACTATAAACCCAACTCTTTTGAAATACTTTATCTATCCACAACACACTTTATAAGGGGTAATTCATAATTCTTTGAATAAACTAAAAATATGGATGACATTAATTTTATCTACCACAGATGAAAATCCAGGCGACACCCAAGTCCTCTTACATGAGTATTATTTGTTGTGATGTAATAGCCAGAGCCATTTTAACCATGTGTTGGTACGGGAGCATTTAATGATACAGGATACCATGAATTAGAGAGTTGATTTTCAGAGAAACTAGGGTCATCAGCACAAATAAACAGCGGACTAATTAAAATCATTATTTCATTTAATATTTAAAAAGAGCCAATACTTAATTAACACAAGTAATCATAACCATCAAGGAGAGAGGAAGATGGGGGAAACCGTTCAGGACAAAGGGTATAGAAAAATTAAATTACTTTAGGGGCCCTCACACCGACAAAAAATTGTACAAAAACAACATCAACATTTTGTGCAAAATATTTGCAAGGAGAAATATTGGACAAAAAATATATATTCAAACAATTTCTCAAATGTTATAAAATGTTTTTGGACCTGTCAAAATTTTGTGAGAGGGCTGACAAAATGTTGCTCGAAAATTATTCACTCTGTCAAAAGCTTTCACCGCGTGCTCTACAATTAGTGAACCTCCTATGAAGAAATTTGAGGTAGGGAAGAAGGGAGTGGAATAGTAATTTATCTGCTGAAATACATTTGTTTTGGCACGCGCACCTACCAAGTTATTTGAAGTATAAAAACATATTTTAATTGTATTTTTTTGTAAACTTATTTAACCATGTTGAGAGAATGTTTGGGTAGCCTACAATGATGGCCCCATGCTAAAAATCTATATAATGTAATAATGTCATGTCGATTGTAGTTACTCGCACGTTGGCAGGTGTATAAAAGCCGATCGTTATGTTTTGTGTGCCTGGACGTGCCTACCTAAAAAATAGTTGTATTGCTGAGGTTGAACGGGTCAGTTCCAACCTAATAATTAATAGCTCACTCGGGTGAAGTTAGGTTGAATACGCAAACTTTTGTGTTGTGTGAGGGATCCACGACCATTCAATATTTTTTCGCAAAATTTTCAGCGATATGTTTGCCAGTTGAGGGCCTCTTAACACATTCAAAGGATTTTTCATTTTTTTCTTTTAGGGGAGGAGAGAAAGGAAGACTCATCCTTCCTCATAAAGAATATTCCAAACCTCCCGGGTGTCCACCTCCGTAAACAACGGGAGCATTAGAAGAAATTTTGATAGATTTAGGGGAAGATGTAGAAAAAAATTTTGTTATGTCTAAGAGAGAATAATGGACACCTATAACACAGGTGACCGGTTTTTTAATTTAATTTTTTGGTCAGTGCTGCTGATCCAGACATTCTTATCCAAACTGTGGGTATTTTTCATCTTTGCTAGTAATTGGGGGGGGATTGAAGATTTCGAGTAAAATACGTTTATA
>NW_027115553.1:172107-176989 GCF_000696795.3 Halyomorpha halys
GTGTGCTAGCGCAGTGTCGCAGGAGGAGGCCCCTCACCTCCGGATTTTAACAATAAGACCATTTAGAATGTCCATTTCACAAATAATAAATAAGCACTACAGGTAACCTTAAAATACCAAAGGTTGTAAAAGGTAATACCCAATACGATTTATTCCTTTTTCACATAATAAAGCATTCACTAATTAATTGTTTTTTCTGTTTTAGAGGGATCGGAAAAAGAAAAAAAAAAAGTGTCGCAGACCTTTACCTACTTTTTTTACTTAATCTTTAAACACTTTTTCTTTTACTAAAAGGTTATTATTTTTCCTTAGATTTTGAATTCAGGAACATAAGCACCTTTTGGCATCAAGGACGTATCCAGGATCAAAACTAGTGGACAAGCCATCATCGTCCAGGTTGTGACATTTCAGCACGGTATAGGTGAATGAAACCAAAATTTTAAGAAAATTATATATAATTATATTATTGCTTATTTAGTTATTACAATCATTTGCTTTAAAGAAAAATAATTGTTACTAAATTAATATTTTTTAACTTGTAGAGGGGGAGGGCAGCCACCTGGCCTGAAATGAATATAATTTTTGGGCCTTGGATAGATTTGTTTTGGGGTTTCAAATGTAACATTCACAATGGGTTTAAAATATCACAATCAGTTATAACAACCATCATATTTAACAATTATATAATCCAGTTAAAATGATTCTCGGGGAGTAAATGGTTTGCATTTGTGGGCTAAAATGGGAATTTGGAAGGGGCTGAGCGGGTCTTTTTTGGTCGGGAGAATCGGCAGCACTGCTAGCTCCCCGGCATTTCCTCGGAAGGTGATGTTGTGGTTATCCTTCTTTGATTTCATATTATGACCTGTAATCTTTTTATTTGACACTGACAGCTTTGTATTTCTTTTGGATTTTTATCAATTTATCATCAAAATGCAGAACGGATTGTAATTACTCATTAATCGAGAGTACAAGTTCATTCAATAAACTTTTATTTTTATTTCATTAGAATTTTCTTAAATTTTTCAGCAATTCTATCCAAGAAAGCAGTCTAGAGATGACATTGACTGGTTTGCGTCAAGAAAAATATATTCAACTCTTCAATAAGAAAGGAGTCACAAAGTTTGACACATTCGTCAATATGACTGAAGAAGATCTTCTTTATGTTGGTATTACAAACGATGCTGATAGACAAAAGATTTTGGATGGTATTGCACCTCTTAAGCAACTATATAAAGATATTAATGAATTTGGTCCTCCTGAGTAAGTTGAGCTTGTTTTGAATTTTATTCAAATTCATTCTTGTTCAAATTTTAAACAAACTGTGTTTTTCTTTGAAATTTGAATCATCATGAAACCTAATTGTGCCTAAAATTTGAATCATCAAGAAACCTAATTGAATTTGGTGTCTACTTTCAATTATATTAATGTAGATATATAAAAAATGATTCAGAGATTCCCTCATTTTTATATGATTCTGCAGTTCCCTTATTTTCATATGCTAGGGATACCCTTTTCACAAGTTCTGCTTTTATATCATGCATTTAAGATTCACCTTTTTAAAAAACTGGGACAAATAAAACATAAAAACCCTAGGTTTTGAAAAAAAGTCATGTATTTCTAGATAAAATGATAGGTTTGAGAGTAAAACCTTTGCCCTCTGTTACTTTCTTTATTTTTTTCATTCTTTAACTAGGTTTACGATTTTATTTTGGAAGATTATTAGTAGGCCAAAAATAGAAAAAATAAAAATTTATTATTAACCAATATTTGGCCCCACTGTGCAGGACTGAGTCCAGAAAGTAGAATGAAGTAAAATTCTACTTAATGGACTCAGTCCTGATGAAGCCCTACATAGTGAGCTGATAAATAGCTGGTTACTAATAAATAATTTTTTTATTATTATTGTGCCTTTATCAATCACCATCTGGACCATCTTTCCTCAATCAAGTGTACAATTTTAATTTGTTAATATATCGTATAAAGTAGAGCAAACATCGTTCAAACTTTGAGGCAGTAATTTCCATGTCCCAGATAACCGCAATACTACTCCTGATTACAAGTATGTGGAATAGGGTCATCATTCTTATGCCAACTTGGTACATGTTACTTCCAATTGATTTACAGGCTTCACACAGTTGGAAGGGATATGTATATAATACTGAAATTAAATATAAAATTAAGTAATTTGTTACCTGAAATCTGTTCCAGCTTGAACATGGTGATAGGTAATAATATCCATCACACAAGATCACTTTTCGGTTCATTAATAATGCTCAGAAGAGAACTCGCTCGTGGAAAACCACAGAATATTCTTATTGATAGTACACATTCCTCTGTCAATGCTATTTACACAATGTCGTTAAGACTGAGAGATCAACTGGACTACATAGAAAGTGATCTTAGAAGGAAGGTAATGTTTTAATATGTTGAAATCTAATTCCTTTAAGCTAAAAGATTTCTTTTACCACTTATTCTAATGAAATATTTGGTGGATTTAATTAATTGTAAAGTGTGTCTATTCTTTGTATATGTGTACTCTTTAGTTACACAGTCTTTTTGAATTTTTATAAATAATTCAAAATTGAATACTTTTAACACTCTGTTGGTCATACTGGTTCTAAGAGATCTGTTAAGTTGTTTATTGGTATGTAAATATGTAGATAGGGGCGAGTGCTGGTGGTATTTCGTTCCACCTATTATCCTGATTAGTGAAGCCACATAATTTAGTAGGGTCATGACCTTGAACCATTTTATTTATATTTTGATAACTTTAATGATAATGTAAATATTACTAAGGATTATAACTAATTAATTTATGTTTTCACTGTGATTTTGTTTTTGGCATATTACATAATTTTAAAGTATACTTACTGTGATTAAGTAAAGGCTGTCAGTAAAAATATGCTAAATATTATTTTTATTTTAAAAAAATTAATAGTGCTACCATAAACTTCAAAACTTGGTAAACGAGTCTCACAGATCCAACACTACTATTCATGAGATTCCAAGTGGTGTGACTGACAAGAGTGTTAATGGAAATGATCTCAGTTTTCTAAACTCTTTAGCATGCAATGAATAAATTATATTGGAAATTTTTAGATGCACTTTTTATACAAATTGTTTAAAAAGCCATTTCAACATTCTTAGAGAATAAAAAGTGTTTCTACTACCAAACGGCCAAATAAATATGCATATGCAAATTAATCTGGGGCTTCTGATCTTTAGTTTTAAAAATGATGTGTTTCTCAAATAATTGATTCAATTTTATGTTATGCAATTATATTGTTTTGTTTTTATTTATAAATTGAGGCTTATTCTACTCTCCTAAATGTTCCATTTATTATTTGTCCTTAATTTTCTTTTTTCTTATGCATGGGTTTTCAATTTAAAACTAAATTAAGTGTTTTAACTTTAAAATTCAAATCAGAATTTTTATTCTGTCAATTTTCAAGTATTTCAATTTATATTTAGAAATATTTTAAAGTAAATATTTCAATGTAAAAATAAGAGGGTGATTTTAATATAAATGGGTATTATTTTTTATATATTCATAGATTAATTTTATACACTAGGTATGCTTTAGTAGTAGTAGTAAATTATGCAAGATACTACATTTGTCCCTTATTTGGAAGCTTTATTATTCCTTGTTCATTAAATATTACAAAGCAAATTTTCAAATAATTACATACATGCTTATTGACTTCTATGTTGCTTTTGAATCGATCTCCTTCTAGTGTTTCTTTCAACCGTACTGACTATAAATAGTAAACATAAACAAGGTTTGACTATATGGATGGTTTTTGAGCTCAGTATATTCCTTCTAATTTATACCTAATCAATATAGTGATGTGAAGCCTAAAATTTTTATAGAGAAGGGTAACTTTTCTAATGGTTGGGCAGACAAGGTATTTGTTTCAGTTGTTAATTTTAGCTGACTGTAGAACTTGCAATAGTAAGCTGTATTTAATGATCATTGGTAGTGAAGAAAATCAATGAGCATACTCTCCTTGAGTAAAAAAAAAATGTCAGCTGTGAAACTCCTTGGGTATTGATCATAACTTTTTCCCCACTGCCATTAAATTCTGTGGACCATGTGTTTATTTGTATCCAGGACAGCGTAGTGTATTAAAACTGTTGTTCTCTACCATTGCAGTCATTCTCAGTTTCCAAGGACTGCACATGTTCGATAAATAAACAGTAACAAGAGCCCACCAATTGCAAGCTACTTGTGTTAATTTTTTTCTATTATCCCTTTAATTCCTCTCTCAAATATACATAATAGTCAGATTATAGAGAAAAAAACCTAAAATTGATATTAAATAGGTTACCATTCATCCTTGTAGTATCTTTTTATTTATTTAGTTATTTTTTTTACCATTTTGAGATTTTAACTGAAAAATCTTATGAAGATATTTTTTTTTAAGACTGCTAAACTTTATTGTATGTAAATTATTTAGTCTATTTCTAATAAGGCAGAAATATCACAGTAATAAGAAGGCACTGAAAAAAAAATTACATTTTAAATTTAAAACTACAAAAATAAACTAAGAGATATTACTTATCATTATGGATTTTTTCAACTGAATTTATTGATGTTTTTATTTATTGCTTTGTTTAAAATTAGAAACTGCTTAAAAATTCAAGTAAATGATCATCAAAGTTAGAAGATAGTTGAAGAAGCATTACATGGACCAATTTTTTGTTTTATGAATGTATTTTCAGATTGATATTTATTACATTTGTTGCCTTTGTAAGCAGGACATTCTAACTGAAATGGCTTGAAAAGGTTTTCTGCTTTGTCAAAACGTTAACCTGCTTGATTGTATACTATGTATATTTACTTGATCATATACTTTCATGGATCACAATGAACAAAGGTTCA
>NW_027115553.1:177084-180636 GCF_000696795.3 Halyomorpha halys
TCAGCTAACTGAATAGGTCAACAAATGTTGAACTTATATATAATTGTATATTTTGGATCTGACAGGAAATAGATTAAGAATTCTAATATTTCACATTGTTATAATTAATATATTAATTCACTAAAATGTTTTCTTCTCTTATAAAAATTATTAACTAACTATATTACAGAGGAATGTGAAACCGATTTCAAAAAGAAGAAAGATCCTATACATTGGACTCATGGCCTCCACATGTACTTTAGGGGCCATTGCTGTTACTAAATATTTAGGTTGGAATAACCCCTTGGAAGCTTTAAAAATCTCAAATTTCAAGCTTTTATCAAATATAACTAAGAAATTTACTTAAGAAGACTGATCTTTAAATGAATGTATATACTAAATATTGTAAAATATATATATTTGTATATTCTGGATCTGACAGTGTTATATGTATATATATAATGTTTATATATAGATATTGAAAATTTAAATAAACTGTATGCATATTGTTTGCTTATTTCTATTTTGAGTTGAAATTGTCTTTATATATCAAATCGTGGATCTTCTTCACTTGTCGCCATTTTTCCTAGACTTTTCAGTATCATTCTACTTTTGTCCATTATAAATGTGTCAATATGGTTTACAACTGTTCCAAAATGGAGAAGCCCTTCAAATAACCTTGTTTGTAATTTTTTCCGATCCTCCTCTGACAAGATCCTTGGGCGTCCAGTGGGTGCTTCCTCTTGAAGAATAGGAGAACAGTCTGCTTGCCTTTTGTCTGTAATGAAAAATTCAAATGTTAATGTAAGATAATTGCTTAATTTGAGGCAGAACAAGCTGGAATGGCATTTCATTGCCTCTCTTTATAAAAAGAAATTAAGAAGATTGTTAAAAACATTTATTTAATCACATATTACTTTTATGTTAGTTTGACTGGCTTACTGATTGTTATACTTCACATAAAAAAAACCATTCACAGTAGCCTCAATGGGACAAACAAATAATTTTAGGGAGTCATTTTGTTGTTACTGCTCTTCTCTCTTAGAATATCATTCACTATGATTTCCATCCAGCATTATAGAAGAGAATGCTATGGAGATAGGACATTTCAATTGGCTAAATAAGGACATAGTAACCTTTTTTTTCTCATTAGGAATTTTAAATACCAATGACACTTCAAAATCCTGTCTGTTCCATCGGTCTATTGTGGTGCCACCCATGGAAGAATTATCTACTTCTATTATTAAGTAAATTTACTACTTTTATATGCTAGCATTGATGTCACCATTCCAGGTACTAAATAATTTGTTATATACAGTAGCATACTTAACTTGATATTATGTTACCTAGAAAAAAAATATCTTCCCATTATGTTACATACAAAAAAATTTCTTCTCATCATGTTACCTAGAAAAAAATATCTTCTCATTGTGTTACCTACAAAAAAAATTACCACTACAACTCATAGTGTCAGGAGTTCAGTATTTTGAAAGGAAGAACTGTTTCTTGAACAACAGTTGTGCAAGGAGGTGATTTGCTAAGAATTGTGCTTTACCACCAGATTTTTCACCCAATTAATGGTACCCACCGTGTATAGACTGGGTTGGCCACTGTAGTGCTCCTGAACCCACAGGGTTGACTGATTGCTACAGTAACAAAATAAATAATTATCTGCCACAGGTAGATTCAAAACCAGACCTGGGGGGAGGGAGTTAGCAGTACAACACCTTACTCACTGCCCCAATCCCCATGTTATCTACAATACCATGAATTTAGAATACTTAGTTTTCAACTACAGAAGTGATTTTTATTTGACAAATATACTTTATGACTGACACTAATAGGTATTTTTTTTGGAGGGGAGGGACCTTAACTTTTTTTAAAACATTACTGGAATTTGCTGTTTCTCACCTTTGTAAATACAAATATTGGTTGATCATATTTATATTGAACCATTTAATATAGTATATCTACTTTATTAAATTTATACATCTTGTTTATGTATACATAATTGTGGATACAAATTACTTACTTGCATGAAAATCATTTTTCCCTTCCAAAAGATTATTTATTTCATTGCAGTGTACAGGATTTGTTGAAACCTATAAAATTATTAAAAATTAAGTTACTTATTCTGTAGTAGTATAATGAGAGTCTAGGGGTGAACCAATTATTTGTTTATTTTCTCTCTGTTAAGAATAATAATTTAGTGTTATGTGAGGGTGCCAACTGAGGGAGATATTATTGTAACTATACTGCAGTTACCATAAGTCAGGTTAGTAACTGTTTCTTAAACTGTAGATAAATCATTATCTTGCTTCAAAATAAATCAACCTTAATTTATACTTATCAATTGGCAACTTTGTGCCAGCAATGGTCACTAAAGCCTAGAAAGTTGTAAAAAGAAAAAAATTTAAAGACTCAATTGAAAAAAAAATCTAGAAACCCAACCAAATCCTTTTTTAATTTATTTAGTTAACAGTTTTAGTACTAGATTTCTTACAAAAACAGTTGAATCACATGTCCTCTAACTTTTTTGGAAGAAATAATTTTACTCAGGATAATCTAGTACCAAAACCGTTAACTAAATAAATTAAAAATTTGAAAATGGATTTGGCTGGTAGTAGAATGCAGTTACTTAGTTTAATTAAAATAAAAAAATTGTGATATATTGGAAAAGATACAATGGTATTATTTTTCCTTTCATAGATCATTTTGATTATTTATTGTTAAATTCAAATGAAAGTTTAAGGGAGATAAACAGGTTTCACTTTTTTTTTTTAATTGAGTTACTGGTATTCAGAATTAAAAGCTGCATTCTTGAAAATTAAAATGAAAACAACTGATGCTGTCAATTGCATTTATTTATCTGCATTCTAACTCCATTGAAGAATGCAGCTTTTCATTTTAAATCCATTCATGCCATTTGCTCAGTTAAGAAAAAATAACATCTGGTTTTGTTTGTTGACCCTGCAAACATATTTGTTAGAGATTAAATTAAAAGTTTTACAAATACCTTTTATGAGTTACTTCTTTTTTTATAAAGGAAAAACGCTTATAGTAGTGTACAAACAGTATTATAAAGTGAAACTTCTATATTAAAAATGTTTAAAGTTCATATAAAAGAACTAGGAATTAAAATGGGTAATTATTATTCTAAAGAAAAATATTGGGTCATTAAATCTATGATTAGGAATAAAACATTTCACTTTTTTTTTTTTATCATTGTATTTCTGTCTTTTAAATTTTAAAATAAAATGTTATTTATTTGTTATTAGTTTGCATTTGTGAGGGATTTGTTTGCTCAGTTTTAACAGGAAATTATTGAAAGGTTTGATTCAATTCTTCTGAATGAAAGTTCAAATTTAAGGAATTGCTGTTTTTATTTTATGGAAAAGTGCCCTCTTTTGAAAGAAAGTTCCTCAAATATTCTCTTTTCATTTTAAACTATCATAAGATTGAATAAATGGTAAAAAAATATTTTAAAACATTTGTGATTATATTTAACTGTCATAATAATATTGGTTAAAGTATAAATAAGTTCTTGTGATAACAAATATCTGTCATTTATTT
>NW_027115553.1:180696-194640 GCF_000696795.3 Halyomorpha halys
TTATTAAAACAGATACGGAAACATTTTTTAAACAAAATAATAAAAAAAAAGTTACTCCTTTTCTCTGATAAAATCTTAACAACCATGAAGGAAATAATAATGTGACTATTAATGTAATTAACTAATTATAATTTATATATAAAACAAGTTTTTAGAGCTAAAAAACAAATATTGCTACTTCCATCATTATAGTGTTAAAATAATATTGAAAATTGTTTTGTGACTGTAAAAGGTGTTAATGAAAAAACACTTAATTGTATGTAAAAAAATTCTTCAATACAATTTATTTACCTGAGATAGCAATATGAAGAAGCAAATAAGAACGAAGCCTTGATGTATCATGATGCCCACAAAGAATGACACAGTCAGTAAACCTTCAATATTACCCATCGCGATGGATTTGCTTTGCAAAGCAATTTTTCTTCCTTGTTGAACAACTTTCTTTTGCAATACATAAACATCCGTTATAAACAAGTACTAACAAATAAAAACAAACACTTTTTATCAGTTAACACTAACAAACTTGATCACATTTAATTATGATTAGCAAGAAATTTTATCAATAAAAAACCAACAGATTTCAGATAAAATGATGAAAATCATGTTAATTTTCAGAACAAAAGCCATGTTTCATTATCGTTACACTCAGTTTAAGATAACATGATTTATTCAAACATTAAAAGATTTGATTTGGCAATTCTTTAAAATTAAAAAAAAAAAAATGCAAATATGAAAACTTTTAATCGACACATAAAATAACTCACTGATCCACTAATTGTCTTTTTAAAACTAAAACAGAAGCAACTTTACTGTTTGGAATTGAAATATTAAACATTTCATTTAATAATAGGAACATCAAATTTAACATACATTCCAATCAAATAATTTTTAAAAAAAATTAAATATGTATGTAAAAAACTAAAATGACACTGTATCACATGTATACAATATTTACACACTTAGCCAGAGAATCCTCGGACCACCTCTGTGCTCCAAGCCTAAGGTGTAATGCAGAACTCTTGAGACCCCAGAGCATCTCTCTCACCTTGCACTGGTACCTACCCAGCAGAGGATGAGTGTCAGTGCTAACACTGAATATGAGTGGAGAATCTAGCCGCTAATATGATTCCAATTTTCAACATTATTTTGAAGTAGATCACATGGCAACTGCCTTTTGAACCTTCAAGGTGGATTGTAGGGGTGAGTAGAACTGGATAAGGATTGAACCAGCTTTGGATAATTAGAAAGGTTCAGATGAAAGTAGAGTGTTTTGTCAAAAGTATAATGTAGGGGTGAACTATATATTTTTTAAAATATTGGATTTGGATTACCTTATTTGTACTAAGAACTAAAACTATGCTACCACTGAGGAAGAGTGAGGTGCCACCTTGCAGGGCCAAATTCATAAATGCCTCCTTCAATAAATTCCCCCTCTGACAGAGGCCTCTCAGACATACCTTCTCCTAAGTCTTCCTGGGGTCTCTTAACATTGATATTACTTTTTAGTGTGATATTAACCACACTTTTCTCTGACAGTTCTCACATTATTCCTTCGACCCTCTGCAAGTACATCTCCACAGCCTGAATTTGCATTTCATGTGTCGGGGTTGTCTGGTCTTAGGCGATTTCTCCAGCCTGATATCTCTTTACAGAAGGCCCACGACAAGGCGTATTCATTATAAGTTAAGAAAGGAAGGCCGTGCCAGGGGATGAGCCCTGGACACTGACTAGGTAGAGGAGGTCCAGGTGAGAGAGTCTGAGGCAGAGTAACAGTTCTAGTTGCCGAGATGAAGCGGACGGACTAGAACTGTCATGATAGGAGCCAGCTTACTAGTTGCCGAGATGAAGCGGACGGACCAGTAAGCTGAATAGGCTAGGTGCAGCTCTAGTTGCTGAGATGAAGCGGACGGACTAGAACTGTCATGACAGGAGCCAGCTTACTAGTTGCCGAGATGAAGCGGACGGACCAGTAAGCTGAATAGGCTAGGTGCAGCTCTAGTTGCTGA
The DNA here is from genome assembly GCF_000696795.3 of Halyomorpha halys. NCBI lineage: Eukaryota > Metazoa > Arthropoda > Insecta > Hemiptera > Pentatomidae > Halyomorpha > Halyomorpha halys. The sequence continues at coordinate 182,703 of NW_027115553.1, forward strand.
GATGAAGCGGACGGACTAGAACTGTCATGACAGGAGCCAGCTTACTAGTTGCCGAGATGAAGCGGACGGACCAGTAAGCTGATAAGGCTAGGTGCAGCACTAGTTGCCGAGATGAAGCGGACGGACTAGAGCCGGGGAGAGATGGGAAATTACACTGGTTGCCGAGATGAAGCGGGCGGACCAGTGTAACCGTTAGGAATTAGGTTACAATCTTAGTTGCCGAGATGAAGCGGACGGACCAGTGTAACCGTTAGGAAATAGGTTACAATCTTAGTTGCCGAGATGAAGCGGACGGACTAAGATTGCTGGAGAAAAGAAGAGGAAATAGGCCATAGTCTAAGGTGAGCATAATGAAAACAAACTCTTATGAGGATAGATTAGCAATAAACATCTCTATCTTGAGTAGAGTGTAAGCCACCAGTGCTATGACTAGACCCGGAGAAAGCTTTATCTGATGGGTCAATCCCGGTGACAATTGAAGGCCTCATGTGATCGGTTATCACTGAGAATTCACTCTTTTAACTCTACTTGAGATAGTTCCGTAGAATCTTATTGCTCAATCTCTTTTTATTTTATGATTAACATTCTTACATATTAACATATATACATTTATACAAGAGATCGTATTTATATAATAATAAACTTATATACAATTATACAGCTGCTTAGACGCTTGTAGTCCTGGCCCCTGGCGGGATATAGCGGTACTCCGTGCTCGCTGACTGTTACACATGTTTAATGATGAAGACCTATGACTCACTGGAGTAGGTAATTATGGGAAGAAAAATGGTTTGATCAAGACAACCTCTTAAATTACATTTATATTGCTCAGGAAGTCTTTCTTGACAGAAAGATTAACATGAATACAACAAATATTGTTACATTTGGTGATCACTTATGAGGTTAAGTACAATAAGATTATTTATAACAATATAGAAATATTGTTACTTGTATTCAAAAAAAGAAAGATCTAAGAAATCGCAAACATCTTTATCCAATAAATATGTAAAATTACCTCTCATTTGCAAAAAGTTAATTAATTTAATCAAATTATTAAGAGAGAGTTTAATTAATTTGCAAAAGAGTTTACAAATGTTATACTCCTTTAAAGTAAAAAATATTTCACATTAAGGCACAAATTTATTAAGAAAAATTAACTAATTCAATTTAATTGCTAGACAATTTTTGAATTTGAGAAACATACCTGTAATTTTCATGGACTAGTAGGGAAAATAAAATATACTTTAAAGAATAAAAAACATGTATTATGCACACTAAACAGTAGCACAAAACCACAAAAAAAAAAATCTGACATAAAAAAATAATTAAGATATAAACTTAAAAATTGTTCGTAAATTTTCTGGGATATTTTTCATTTCTAAAACTTCAAACTGGTAAGAATGACAAATGTCGAATAAATAGCATTTTAAAAAAAAAATCATAAAGAAATATGTTTTAAGTAATAACATTTAGTAATAAAAATGTAAATTTACAAAAATAAACATATAAGACATAAAAAATAAATAAAACTGAACTGCCAATGCAATAAGTAAACAAGTAGGCCAACATCACAACCAAATATTACATATATTTTATGAAGAAACAGAGTATCCAATTCACTAGAGTACTTTTTTTTTTGGCTAAATGAAACATGGAAGAATTGTGGAATATATTTGATATTTTTACATGGACTGCATTAAAATCGATTAGCAAAAATAACTAAATATTATATAGAACAAATGAGTCATACTAGTGCAAGTTCATTTTTGAAATGATCTAATAAAGCACAACAGATCTAATAAATTAATAAACTTCATCATTAATCTGTTAGTCAATTTCAGATCTAATAAATTAACCAGAAAACTTCATAATTAATCTGATGGTCATTTTGATACAGAATTATACTTGCACTCAAAGAAATATTCAATAAACAACTTTCATAAAAAAAAAAAAAAAAATGGAATAACTATATCCAATGTGAAAATAACATTGTCACAAAGTTTACATAGATTACATTCAATCATAAACAATGAACTAACATACAATACTATTTAATACTAACAGTGTATTTTTAATAGCAGGGAAGATATATGTTTTGCAATCTACAACCAAATAAATAATATCATAAAAAGTTTGGAATCGATTTAAAGCACCAGTTAATAATAGGCAACAGATAATAATTAATAACAATTTCTAACTCCGTAAAACGCTAAATGGTTTTGCATGTTTGACTAGAAGATTGACAAAACCAAATTAAAAAAAAGTTTTAAACAGTTTCATAGTAGTTCTGACCCAGAGAGCTGGCTTTCTGTTGGGATCAGAGGCAACCTCCTCATTGAACTGACTAGAAAGATCGATAAGGCTTGTCTCTTCTTCAGCTAATCTCTTTCTTAAGCTAGGATTCGTGGTAAGGATGGCAGCTTGCATTTCTAAGTCCCTTCTTACAGACCTGGAGCCTAAGTTAACAGAAAATAACTATTAAAAATAAAAAATTAAACTTGATATCTAGAACTAAATATCGATAAAAGACAATAATAAATTTTTCATACTGGGGTATTTTATAAAAAAAAAAAAAAAACTATGAAAAGCACTATATGGTTTAGGAATATCTTATAAATTTCCTACATCTGAAATTATTAATGAAACATCTGAAAAGAGAATAAAAATTAAATAAGATTCATACATTACTGACTATATGAGTAATAATGATCGAATTACCTAGTCCATGATAGAGATAAGATAAACTATAGAATAATATGAGAAGTAGGGGTCGAATGGACCAATATAGAAAATTGAGCAAGTTGGTAGACCAATAGATGAAGACAAACAGTAACTTCACATATCCATAACAATTTTTCCTTGCTACCGTTAACCAATTTCAGACATGTGAAAAGAATGACTTCAGAAGATTGCATAAGTTAATTATGGAATAGGAAGAGGAAGAAAAAAAAAGACAAGGAATAAAGTTCTATTTGTCTTCAAAATACCTTCTAGGAGAAATGTAATGGAGCAAAAAGGTTTGCAACACGTTATCTAAACTCTACAAACAAAAGTTTGTTTAGGAGTGTGGTCATAGCCTTGCCATGACAATGTCTATAAAGCCTCAGTGCAGCCTCTAATCTCCAATAAGATTTAGTTTGCAAAAAAAAAAAAATACCTATGTTGAGTGATTACAATTAGATTTTAATAAAAAAAAAAATAAAGAAATATTTTTTTTTTTAAACAGCTCAAAAACTATACATCTCTTAGAAAATTATAGCTTCTTATTCAAAAGATAATGAAATTCTCTATCAGTTAAACTAAAACCATCTAAAATGGACAAATATTAGCCATGTTACAGCGTACTGTACTTTTAAATCATTGATTATTTATTATTAATTCTGAGCAAGTTCTCATGGTAGTCTGTATTCTTTTCATCTACACAATTATATTAAAATAAAGAGTTTTTTTATTGAAACCGCTAATTTCAAGAACTACCACTCTCATTTGAAAAATTCCATTTTGATTGGATCAGGTATACTCAAACTACTGTCCGCAGGCCACATGTGACCCACCGATCATTCCTAGTTGGCCTATCTGGTGTTAAATTTTAAATCATTTTGAATTTTGTGCCCATAAAAAATTTGAGAGCACGCTGAGTAAATAGGTCCTACATAACACTACCGCTCAGTGGAGTGCAATTATCCATACGATAATTTCCTGCAATAAACGGAAATTCATTTATTTATTTTTTTAATTCAACATCAGACGTCTGATTGTATCACGGCAACACATCATTTTAGTATTTTCAGAAATATGGCAAATCAAGTGTTTGGATTAGCGATGTGTTGTATTGGGCATTTTAGTTCCATATCAAGCAGACCGATTTTATACTATTTACTTATGTACCGAGAAAGAATATTAGGTAGTAAATTTGAATATGTAAAATTTTAACCATTAATTAAATATAATATTTACATTTATATATTTTTAAATTATTTTACCAGGTTGAACTAAACCAGGTCAATAAACAGACCTAATCCAAACGTTTTTCATAATAGTAAATAGTTCATTAATTTTTTTTTCTTTAATATCTTTATTGAAATTCATAACTGTATATTATATATTATACATTCAGTAAATTTGATCTCAGTTATAATGAAGTGAAGAGAAACTACCCATTGGTAACACTCTAATGATGTTTGTACATTAACAGGTCTGGTGTCCATCTTCTTTTCAGGTGCCTAGGAGGATCACCAGGAATGGAAGAGGAGGCAAGGTTAGAAACTAGTGGGTTTGGGTGGTTAGGGAGTTTATAATAAAAGGAATGATATCTAGTTCAGGCTAGTTCGGTTACATATGGAACATTAAGGTTTTTTATATATGATTTTATTTGTGACAAAGTAAGAAGCGTTGAGGTTTTTACAAAGGATTTTATTTCATTAATTTTGAATTTGGTTTTTTATTAACACCTAAATAATTTGAATTAAACAACTGCTTGTGACCATGGACATTGCAACGTGTTTGAAACGTTAGGAAATGACAAAAAAGATATTAAAATATTTGCAATGAATCCATTCAAAATTGTTTAATTAAATTTGTAACAATCGCGAAAATCTAATAAACCATTACCTATTTTTTTTTCATTAATCTATTTTTTTCCGGCCAGCGACACCATGACTAATATGTGTTAGTGGCTCCTATAAAAAAAAGGTTGAGTAGTACTGGGACAGATAGACTGTTAATTGAGAAAGACTTCAGGCTAAATACCACCACATTATTTTAACCCAGAGGAACAGGACAGTAATGGTAAACATTGATCAATCTAGAAAACAGTAGGCAATATAGAAAGATATTGTTTTAATTATTATTTTCATCCAGTATTAATATAGTTAAGGTAATTTTGGTAATTTAATTCCTATAAATAGAGCACAGAGACACAAACGAAATGGACTTGACTTAAGATAAGACTAATTTCTACTAGATATGGTTATAGAACAATTTAAAAACAATTTTATTTAAGATTTTTTTGTGTGATTGTTCCTTTTGTTTTTCCTAATAAATTTTAGATGTTATTCAATTAATGAGGTGATATTAGTTATATCCTCATCCTGTGTATGAAACATGTACAATTCGACTTTAAAATGAGTGAGACCCCGGACACGCCTAGTTTTGAATAAAATATCATTAATTTTTGTACTAGGATTTTTTTACTAGTTGATAGCATGTATATTCTAACCAGAGTAAAATAGAAGCTTATCATTTGATTCAGATTAAAATCTTACCAAAATTGGATGATCCAACTAAAGTGAGTAGAGGGCTAGATTCTCCAATAGGTGTGTACCAGAGACCTTTAGCATGGAAGGTCCATCCAGGGCGAGCATATTCAAGCATTATTACTCGTTCACTGGCATTAGTTGATTTAATATTCTGAAAAAATCTCAATGCCAAACCAGTGTATGCACTGGGGATGCCACTGGCTAAACCCCTAGCTTTAAGGAAACCATTTGCCTGTAAACAAATTATTTTTTAAAAAAAGAAAATATATCAGCAGAATATTTCTTAGACAGGTATGAAAAAAACATTATAAATTAAAATCATAGTTTTTTTTTTACTTAATAAACTCACCGAGGGATGGGCCATCAAAATTCTGTAATAGGCCTGCGATCTATATAAAATCGAACTGGCATATTGGTCTGTCAAGTTGAAATAACCGGTTGATACAGTGACTTTAGAGCCTTCTTCGGCAGCCTCTAATACCCTTTCAGTAACGTGACTGTCTTGATGAACTCCAAGTGGGGGTAATTCAAGAAGAGGAAATACCAAAGTATCATGACTTTTGCCTTTTTCTAAAAGGTCAATAAAATTATACAACTAAACCACACAGATCATTACATCTAATTTTGCTAAATGTCAACAATATAAAATAATTATATTAGAATGAAAAAAAAAAAGAACCATAAAATATTGATAAGCAAATTAACCAGATATAAAATTTAATGATTATTTGTTAGGATTTAATGTCCTTATGTCAGATTTAATACCCTCCAACCAGAGAAGGTAGGCCGGGGGAAGTTATCTTACAGTTTATCAACCATTTCTAACTCGCATAAATAAATAATTTAAAATTTCTATATAGGTTACAAGCAAATAGAATATAATTTAATAAATTAATTGTTTTTCAAAAATAAACTTATGTAAAGAAATGGCCAAGAAAAAAAATTAACATTCCCTCAAAATAACAGGTTAAACACATATAGATAAGTAGAATCCGAAATTGAATTAAAAAATCTATCTGTCTGCAGGTTTTCTGAAAAACTACCTCGGAACTCATCAGTACCATCCACCATTTTGTTTCAAAATGGTGACCGATTAGATGTTTTCTAAGGTCGTATCTTGCTCATTAATAAAAATAAATTCCTGAGTGTTTAGAAATCACGTTCTCAAAATCTTACCAACAAAAAAAGAAAGAAGAAAAAAATTAATATTATAAATACATCATTGAAAACTATATATTCTAAGCATAGAACATTTGAATAACACCAATTTCTAGACATTTATATTGCCAACACAGAATTTAATTAGACCAATATTATTGAAGATATAGACCTTTTTTTTTAACTTAGAACTCAAAACGATTAACAAAGTCATGAGCTGCCACACCAGATATTTTATTATTTATTACCATAAACTAATTAATTCAGATAATTAACCACTGGGTAACACTTTCCAGCAGTTTTAAATAACTTTTTATTTTCCATTCTCCAATAGTACAATAATTGTCGAAACATCAAACCATCTGGAGAACTCAAACTTAATCTTACATCACAACTAGGGTTATAAATCCAAAAGATAAGTTTTAATAAATTATCTATTTCTATTATTATAAATAAAAACAAAATACAAACCAGGAAGCAAAAACAGAAATAAACCTTTCCTCATGCAAGGAAAATGCTTTTTCGTTATTTTTAGTTTTAATTAATTCCATGTTAACAATATGATTAATCATCTTTTTCTATTACAGTAGATTTTTCTTAAAATTCACACTTTTATGAATCAAATTCAGCCTTGTATTAATCGATTAAATAAAAAAAGTTATTAACTGACAGACATAAACATTTTTTATTATAAAGATATTTTAATTATAAAATAAACTTACTGTTTTGTGAACTTTTGTTATTCATAATACGATTTTCATAATAACCCCAAATTTTAGATCTGGCAAAATCCACATAGGTTCTTTTGCTTGACTTAAATGGATGATAAGCTCTGAAATACAATAATAATAAACTTATCACCAAATGAAGAAACAAAGCACATATATTACTGAATTCATTAACAATATTCAATGACCCTAAATAAATTTCATCATAATGATAGGGCACCGTTCACATTTTAACTCCTAAATATATATATTTTTATACATGAATTTTATGTTATTACTTGTTTACATTAATTTCATCATTAACATTGAAATTTATTGATACTATAAACTTGAATAAAATACTTTCATTGACAAACATAACATAAGATCTGAATGTGAAAATGAGTCTAAAATATCTAAATTTAATTGTTTAGAGTGCTACCACTGGGTAGTTTCTCGACATGCCAGTATCACACCTTTATTATATTACATCAAATTTACTTAATGTATTGTTTTTTTTTTTTTAAATACAGTTGTAAATTGCAATATATAAATAGAAAAAAAAAATTTAATTGTAACAGAAGTTCCACAATTCATTCAAAATGTTCTTAAAAATGGTTATAATAATTTTTTATTTTTTCTATAATAGTTAAAAAGAAAACTCACAATACTTGAGATACAATACAATACATGCCGAAACTAAGCTATATTAACCAAAACCAATTTTATGAATTTTAGTGTGTACCCTCACCAACGGATTTTTAACTTCTTTTTATATATGTGACATAAAGCCTTATACTTGGAGCAAGATAACCACAATAAGATGTATAGTTTTGTTTCTTCTATTTTATTAACTAAGTAATGTCTTTTTTGTCTTGTTTTTCACTCTAATGTAGAATTCCAGTTTGGGTATATTATTACTTGAGTTATAAGGCATAACCTTAAAAATGTACTCCAGCCTATTCTACATATCTGCAGCACTTCCCATAAGCTTTGTTCAACTTATTTCTTTAACTTATCATAATACATGACTCAAGTCCTGAAAGGAAGTAACTTCAAATTACACTATTTTATTCACAAATTTTATATACTTAAACTGTAATATCAAAGACTTAAGTGTGACAGGTTTAATGGCATCCCAAAAACTGAACTATTTCACCTATAAAGGCAGAGGATTTTTGTATTTTCTGCCCTCCTTCACTATCCAGTGGCACTGTTAATGAAACTTGTTAGTTTGTAAATAGAATATTTCAAACTCATTTTTACCATTCAGATATGATATGTTATTAAATGTCATTAATGAAATGCAAATCACTCAACAACCCTCAATTTAATTATATAACTGAACATTGTAATGTTTTTTACACTAAACAGTTTGGAGTGAAATCTAGAAAAAAAAATTGTGGATATTTCAACTGGAAATATTTTTTTTCAGGACTAGGATATCAAAACAGTAATATTTTTTAGAGTAACCTATTTATACACAAATTGTTTCAGAACAAAAGACTCGCTAATGAAAACTGCTAAATAATGCTTTCAATATTTTTTTTTTTAACTTTGGCATCATTCCTTGAGGTTTACTTCTTTAATGTTTTAATGATCCCAATATAGAGATGCCCTCTCATCATACAGAGATACACAGAGAAACAAAACAAATAAATAATAAAGGAGAAATGTAACTAAATTACCTAGGTGTAAGATTATCTGATTTATCCAGCTCCAGTGAAACATCAGATATATGCTGAATAAGGTCCCAATAAAAATCAGCCAAATCCTTGCATTCACTGATCATAATATACCTGTCCTGTCGATTTGTGAAATAATCTTCGCTCAAATTAGCTCTATCTAACAAAAATTTAATAGGATACATATTTTCAAAACTGCTGTTTGAGTTAAAAATAATATGTATGTATGTATATATATATATGTGTGTATGTATACACAAATATATATAAATACACATGCATCATTTACCCGCTAATTATGATTGAGTCATCAAATAAATACAATTTCATGTGTTGCAGCCCTACTAGTTCATTATACCTCGCTGGCAACAAGTATTTAAGAGGTCCTCTGAGAGAAGGAGTATGAAATAGAGAAATCTGCAACAGAATTTTTAATTTAATAAATAATAAAAATATTTAAAAGAGCATAAAAAGATAAATTAGCCAAAAAACTCATGTAAATATTTATTATTATTAACTAATTTAAGCGCTCTAATTTTGTTTATTAAAATTGGTTATTCAATCGTACAAACCTGTTTCGACTTATTGTTACTTTTAGAATTTTCCCAGATCTAGGGATCGTTTTGGGGTTCACGAGGATCCTGATTCTATTTTCCAATTGGATTTTTGATCAAGTTTGCACATTACCAGATTTATCGTTAATGTTGAAGTTTTTGTAGATATAGGGATCATTTTTTATGTTTTTGAGAGTTCTGATTTTTTTTTTAATAAAGTAATTATTTCATTAATAATATTTTTGATCAAGCATACTCATTCCGAATTACGATTTTAGAAGGTATTTCTTCCTGTCAAGACATCAGGAAGATATTTGCAAGAAAATATCTGATAAGAAATTCGAAAACAAGATCTTTCAAAACATGATAATGTCCTAACAGAAAAAATATCAACTGTAATAGTAATATAATATCCCTATGCTCGATAAAAAATTTAATAATAAAAAAAGATTAAAACTCTTGAAAATCTAATGAACAATCTATAGATTGAAGAATACTTCTAACAGTAACAACAAACTGAAATAAAAACAGTGGATAAAAAAATTAATTCAAATATTAGAAATAGGACTTTCGAAAAAGTAATAAACTTAATCATCAATTATAATGGTAAATTGAAATATCCTCTGCTTTTAGGCATGACAGATCGTGGAGGTCCAAGGCCACTTTCTTGACGTGGTTTTTATAGGGGTTCGTCACTCCCACACCTATTTTTGTGAGTGGCACCCTAAGGCTAATGGGTCTCACAAATACCGGAGGGGGGGGGAAGGCCGTGATTGAGAATTGTATAATGATATGCTTGAAAAAATCCCGGGAAGGGCTGGGGACTCAAACTTACAACCTTTGGGTTAGTAGACATGCACGTTACCACACTGCTACCATTGCCCCATTTAGTACTTAATAATATCTTTAGAAAGTTGAAACGTCACGCCCATGCTTAATCAAAAATCAAATTAAAAAACAGAAAAAGAACTCATGAAAATCCTAATATTAATACTTAGTTAAAAATCTTAATATCAGAAAACCATAAGTAACAATTAAAAAACTGAATAAAATAAAATAAAAAAAAGACCTTCAAACCCTAATAAACCAACACCATATCAAAGAATCCTCTAAAGTAACAATAAATCTAAATCCCCATGTGTGATTGCATACGTAGTAAAGAAAACGAAATCGGCACTCTTGAAATTCTAATAAATGACACCCATAACCAATAAATCTCGAAAAGTAACAAAATGAACTTGCACGATCAAAATTCCGATTCCAAAAATAGAGTATGGACCATTAAAAAAACTATAACAAGCATATTATAGGAAACTAAGCAAGTATCAATAAATGGAATTGTGTATTTTTTAATCAAAAATCCAATTCAACAAAACAGAATCAGGACCCCCAAAAATGCAATAAGCAATTTCTAAAATCAAATACAAAAGTAACAATAAATTGAAATGCAAATGTGTGATTGAAAATGCCATATTTGTATTTTGGCTCATAATTAAAACAACCATTAAAGTGAAAACAATTTATGAAAACTAAGTTGTTGTTTTTTCAACAACTGGTCCAATTACTTATGTATATAAATTTTGGATGTTATTTTCATGTACTTAACATGTGTATGAAATACAAATACGTACAATTCAAATTTAACTCGGGTGAAATTGATGAGAACAGCTAGTAAAAAATATTAGAAATTACTAAACTATTTATTAAAAATTACACCTTGCATTGTTCTTCATTTTTAACAAGAGGCATAAGCATTGTTCGAGAATTTTCCTTTCCCCTAGATCCTCGATTGGCATCAAGAAGAATATTGACTTTTAGATTTTTTATTTGGTCCATCTGAGACTCGATAGCATGAACCTGAAAACTTTAAAATGATAGAAAGCTGCCATAATTAAATAACAATTCATATTAGAAATGTATCTTGTCAGAACATACTAATTCTTTCTCTAAAGGGCCAGTTCCAAGATACAAAGATGCTAGCATTATTCTCTTTTGAGCTTTCTTGCATCTGTCAAGTAATGTCTGATAGAATTCTTCTGGTTTATGAAGAATTGAAACCTAAAACAAAAAAGTACTGAGTTAAACATTTAAAATACTCAGATTTCAAATTTAAATACAATAACAAACTCAATGCAAACAATTTAAACCAAACCGACATTAATTGATTAATAAAATCAATCAATGTAAAAAGTATCTTCTCTTGGTTGATGCAACCTTATCAGTATTTATTGTGTTGCAATTAATAATAAAAATTCTTTATAAAATAAAATATAATTTTTGGGTTGTATATTTACATGAAAACACTCCTTCCTATTTAAAACTTCACTTCTTTTGAAAAAGGGCCCCAAAATGTTGATTAAAAATTATAACCGAAATAAAGTTATATACAAAAAGAAAAGTTTGCACAAACATAGTAAATACAATAAAAAAACATCCAGTGGTAAAAAAAGAATTTCAAATATAATTTATATAATAATAAATACTTTTGCACAAACATAGTAAATACAATAAAAAAACATCCAGTGGTAAAAAAAGAATTTCATTAATAATTTATATAATAATAAAGGTTTTTAAAA